>NC_137633.1:2375589-2383089 GCF_963383615.2 Lipophrys pholis | reverse complement strand
AGAGTTGGACTGTAGCGTCGTCGTAGGATGAAGAAAACAGACGGCGCCTCGCCGCTTGTGGACGACGGTTATAAATGAGTGTCTGTTCCTGCCAGTCTCGCCCCGTTAAGGTCTGAACGACCGTCGTCCACGCTGCGATGAATCAAACTGTCCTCGCTCAGATACATCTCACCGCTCGTCGGACGGGACACAAAACAAACAAACAAACAAACAAACAAACAAACAGGCCACCAGTTGGGTTTTTCATGAAAACATACACACAAATCACCATGGTGACCAACGTGAGCAGCTGATTGGCTGAAATGAGTCTGTATTCATCGACGCTTCTGATTGGCCGGCAGCGTGAGAGCGTGTAGTTTGCATGTTCTCCCTGTGTGGGCGGGGCTTGTCCACTGTTTGGCAGTATGAGACGGCGATAGAGACGGCGATAGAGACGTTAACGAGCGGAAATAACACGGTGGCGTCTTGGTGAAATGAAGGGGTTAAAAAGAGCAGCTCGTGGACGTTGAACTCACGTGTTGTTTGAGCACCAGATTCTTCACACCCTCCATCACAAACTGAGAGCCGGTGTTCATCACTCTGGAGAAGAGCCTGAGGAGGAGGAGGAGGAGGAGGAGGAGGAGGTTAGGCTGGTGGTCTGAGAAACGTTTCCATAATAACACGAGCTTCACGTAGAAGAACTAATCCCCACATCTGGAGGAACAGACATGAGCTGTGTGTGAAATATGTGACGGACTGAATCTGACATCAGTGAGACACAACTCGGATTTTTTTTTTTTTTTTCGTCTCCGAGCGACGACCACAGACTGGCAGCAGGTTCCGCAGTGAAAAACTCCATTTCAAGTCTTATTGAATTTCAAAAGACAAAAAAAAAAAAAGGAAAAGAAGAACCGTTCAGAACTCACCCCATGGGTTTGACTCCGCTGTTCCCGTAGTTCGCCGGAGTGGCGGCCATCTTGGTAAACGCTCTGAACAAAGAAAGCAAAGCAGGAAACCCTTTATTGGACACGTAAACATCATTTCTCCAATTTGAAATTCACGTTTAAAAGGTTTTGCTGTATAGCAATTTGAGAATCTATGACACTTATGATAACTTGAGGTACTTTGACGTTAAACTTTTGATCATCACTGTTGCATTTGACCCCTTTGGCATTTTTAAGTTTCCTTGAAATGTGAAAAGACACTCAAAACAAAAGAAGAAAGAGCTCTATCATGTGATTTCATGTGTGATTTTAGTCAGCGTCACACTTTAAAACTGCGTTTGAAATAGTTTTATGGTGCATTATAGGAATATTTGAACTTTTTTATTCAGTTATCCTCAAATAAAATAAGAGTTGAATTTTCCACCGTCAAAAATATTCCACTGAGCGTTAAATGGTTGGTTAAACAAAGTTAAGACTTTCTACACAGTGGGACACTCACTTCCACTGTTTGATGTAGTTGAGAGGTGAAAGGTCACAGCCCACGTCCATCAGAGCCTTCTTGTACTGCTCCAGGTCCGACTGAAACACAGAGACGACGGTGAGCGGAGCTTTCTCGTTCAATCATGGACGTACACGTGGATTTCTACACTTTGTACTGAAACGTGAAGCTCCACCTGCAATTTGGAAAAGTTGAGTTGGAAGTGAAGTGAAGCGCCCCCCTCCCCCCTCCCCCGCCCCCCTTGCTGCTTAACCTCATTAGTCTCAAAATATCCCCGCTCAGTTTGTGGGAGGTGACGTATTCTGGACCATCTCCGCCGTTTCCTCCAACTGGCGTCTCGGCGGGAGGCCGTTACACAACCGGAGAGCCACGTGAGGGCGAGTGTGTGTGTGTTTTCATGGAAATGAAACCCCAGCACATCAGCCCCAGAGTCGGGGGACCCCCGGGGGCAGGGAGGCAGGAAAGAGACAGACCAGTAATGACACGTTAATAAACTGGTGCTAATCACCCGGAGGGGGGACCATTTGTATTCTGCTGGACTAGAGGAAGTCCACTTCTGTCTGATAACTTCCTGTCCGAAGTCCGTTGTTCTTGTCGATCGGTTGTTCGGCGCCATCTTGGTCTCATGAGGTCAAAATGCGAACAGCATGACGAGGAGGACTCTTTGAACGCCGGCTCTAATTGAAGGAGGACATTTATTGATTTTCTGGCGGATCAAACGCCTGTTGTGAATTTGAGCTCCTTGATAAAGCTGGTTTGAAGCTACTTTTTAGACTCACGGACCTTTTTATAAAAAAAAGAAAGAAAAAAAGAATCCAAGTTGAATTCAGCTACTTGTGTTGATGAAAGACGGGTTCATCTCCTCTGCAGACTCATAAGACTCTGCGGCTCCGTCAGGTCGTGGCGGATGAGAGTAAAACCCGATCCAGCTGTGTTCCCCTTTCACTCGCACCGGGTCTTTGTTTTCTGAGGGAGACTTTGGCTCGCCGCTGTTGTTTGCTCCAGATGAAAGCTGAAATACGGCGGCGGGTCCAGGACGCAGCTATCGATCACCATGCTGAGGTTTTTCTGGAGACGAGGACGCCAGATGACTTCAAACCATCTGCCGAAGCACTTTGGGGCGCTGGCCTCTCCAAAACCCATGTCGATGAGGCTTGAGACGCTCCGACGCTCGTCTCCAGAAGGAATCCACGCCGGTTTCAAAGTAGTTAAAAAGACGATTGTTGGACCGTTTGGTTTCAGGACTGTGGTTGAAAATGTAAACACCACAAACAGGAAAGAAAAAATGGGTTTTGGTAGAAAAAGCATCTTGATCATAAATTCCATATCGTTCAAAAGCTTCTTCATTCCCATTCGGTGCCACTTTAGTGATCAACGTGCGTCAGGTGAGTCAGTATCGTTAAAAAACTGGTAAATCTTCTTCACCAAACATAATTTTGCGACAAATTCTAGGATTCATGATTCTGGAGGCCGCCGTTATTGTTAACGTCTATTTACTTGAGCATGTGCAGAAGAAGTATTTATTATAGTTGTGGTGCTCGAGCGCAGTGGCAGCATTTCAGAGAAGTTTTGTTTCCCCCCCGTTTCCACGGAGATTCAGTCGCACCGCTTTCCAAAAGTTCTACCTAAGTTCTACGGAGACTGCAGATGGAAACTGGCTACGGCTAAAATCTGCTACGAAGCGTCTTTTCCTAAGATTTTATTTATTTTTTTGTTCTTGACAAAGAGAAAATAGAAAATGATTGTTTTTTTGTACATGGTCCCTTAAAAAGTTTTACGTTTCTGCTTGAAAACTTTGTCTTGTACTGCACTGACCCTGTGAATGACACGTACATAAAACAAATATAGAAACTAAAGTTAAACGTCAGAAGAGTGTGATTAGAACAAATAAAGCTGGTTGCGTGAACCTACCAACCAAATACTCACAGAACCATGCAGTATTTAACATTGGAAATACTTTTACATCGAGAAAAGTCAATTACAACATTTAGAGGGTGACGGATTTCTGAAGCATGAAAAGTGAACCAATTTAAAATTACGATGCGTTTCAGTTTTGGAAGTGAAGAACGAGCCGGGCGATGATTTTAAAGTATGACGTTGCCCGTTGAGTGTTAGAAGAAGAAAAAAACTGAACCTATAACTAAATTCAGGTTTATCTAGTTTATCTAGTGAAACTCAGAATCGGTTCTTTTCAAAAAGCCTCTATGCCTTCAACTGCAACACATTCTAAAACTGTGAAGTCACAAACTTCTTGTGTATTAACGACGACACGAGGAGCTTCTTTACACTCCAACGCTAAGAGAGCAGAGCCGCTCGAACGTCACGTTTTCCGACACGCAGCGTTGTGATGAGCTGAAAAGCTGCAAACTGCCCTTTTTCTCAGAAAGTGACTTTTTGGTTCGTTGTAACGGCACCAAACCCGCATCCAACAAATGCATGTTCTTGATCAACGCGGCAGCATTTAAGAATGGTAATAAACAGGATTTCAAGGAATAACTAATGTATTACCAAGAAGCTCTGTTACAACAAAGTCGGCCCTCAAATGAGCTTGATGGCCGAGGAAAGCCAAAGCAGAGTAATCAGAGTAACCACAAATCTGATGGATTATCTAACGAGCACGTCAGCGTCTCTACGGAAAGCCTTTTTTTTTTTTATTATTGCTTCGACCGTCGTGTTTTCTGCCTCCCATTAGGATTACTGGCAAATATCTGAAAACAAAAGTGCAGTGAGCTCAGCGTGGCCTGACAACACAACAAACACACAAACACTACACACACACACACACACACGGAGCAGAGTGGACTCTTTGTTCGCCGTCGTGGTTTTCATTTCCTCCGCAGAGCCTCGACTTTTCTTCAAAACCGCAGGAGGATGACACAGAGACGCCCCGGAGTCACCGGGCCTCCTCCGGCTTTCATTATCGCACTAAAACCGCCAAAGCCACCGAGCGCACGTCACACCGAGTCGCAGCCCGAGCGGCGCTCCGGCCTTCAGGTTCGTTTCAGGGAAACAAGAGAGGCATCAGGGCCAGGCGGCGACAGCGCGGCCTGGTCAACATCAACTTCAATAACGCAGACTGACATCACGACGGCGGTTTGGAAACGCTGGTCACAACACAGAGACGGGAAAAGAGAAAACACCTTGGTTGGAAAAAAAAAAAAAAAAAAAAACCTTCGGAGTGGTTGTTGTGATGGTTGTGTTTAAAACCGTCTGCGTCATTTCTAATTCTGCTTTAACGAGGAAAGAAAGAAAGTGGAGGCGACACTTCAATCCAGAAAACATAAAACCAAAACCGACAAACCAGAAACCAGTGGAAACTTCTCTGGAGCCGTGAAGCTGCTGAAAACAGCCTCAATCATGTTGAAGGCTGCCGAGCAGGATCTCAGGCTGCTGCTCAGATTATGTACAGATGGTGTGGAGTTTTTGTGTTGATGTTGTGTAGACGATGGTGTGTAGTTTGTGTAGCTTGCGCAATGATATTCAGTAGATATTTAGATTAAATGGCGTGTAGTTGGTGTAGATACTGTGTATTTTTGTGTGCAGGTGTTGTATAGTCGGTGTCTAAATGGTGTGTAGACAATGTGTACATGTTTGGATGTTGTGTAGTTTATGTGTAGATTATAAGTAGATTATGCAAAGATATTCAGTAGATGTTGTGTATTTTGTGTGCAGCTGTTGTGTTGCCGGTGTATAGTTTGTGTAGTTTGTGTAAATATGTGTAGAGTGTGTAAAGATATTCAGTAGATGTTGTGCATATGTGCTGACGGTGTGTCGTTAGTGTAGATTCTATGTATTTTGTGTGCAGATGTTGTGTAGATTGACGTATAAACGTTGTGTAGACAAGATGTACATGTTGTGTAGACGATGTGTAGTTAGATGTTGTACCTCTGAAGGAGCTTGCTGCGCTGTGATGTAGAAGATCAGGAAAAGTCTCATCTTGTCTTCTGGAGTCCCGGCTGAGAAACACGAAGTTAGAAACAATGAAATAGTTTACCTAACTGTGTGTGTGTGTGTGTGTGTGTGTGTGTGTGTGTGTGTGTGTGTGTGTGTGTGTGTGTGTGTGTGTTCAGTACCGTCTGGGTCACTGATGATATCCAGCAGTGATTTGTCTAAAGTCGATTTGCTCATCAGTTTCTCTTCATATTCAAAGTAAACGTCCAGTTTCCGACTCTGAGGAGAAAAACGGTTGAGAACAAACATCAGTTCCACTCTGGTTTCAGCCTCGGGCGTCGTGAGCCGGGCGCCGCACCTTGATGTGGTCCAGCACGGCGGTGGCGACGTTGGTGTGCAGGTCGATGAGTCGCTTCTTCTCCAGGAGCTCGGGGAGCGAGCTGCGGACAAACAACAACAACCAGTTACACCAACAAGGTCAAGAGGTCCAAACATGAGACAGTTTAAAATGCTATATAAAAATATGATTTTCAAAAGGTACGAGGAAGAAGGTGTGGCCAATCACTAGGCTATTTTTAGGGGCAAATGTCTGGTCATTTCTTTTGGTTATTTATATTGTTCTATTCTTTCCTTGCACTGTGGGCTTGTGTGTGGGTACAGGTGTTTATGTCTGTAGATATGTATGAATGGACGTGTATGTATATATATTCTATGTACGTAAGAGATGGAAGGAAGTAATTATATTATTTACTTGTGACAAGGGGTGAGAGTAAATACATTTTTACTTCTTCTCACTCCTTTTCGAAAACTCATCTGACGATGTCTTTCTTGATTTATTTTATATTATTATTACTGTTATTCATTTATTTATTTATTTGAGAGGAAAACTTTGTTGTTAATTTTCTTTTCTTTTTTTCTTATTGTTTTTGTACCTTATTCAAAATAAACATTTCAATCAATCAATCAATCAATCAATCAATCAATCAATCAATCAGGTCGCCACTTCCCGAAGAGGCGCTCGGTACCTGACGGCGGAGGTGAGCTTGGCGGTGTTGTCAGACAACATGCTGATGGCTCCTTCATCCTCTCCCTCTAAACCCTGAAAACGTTCAGAGAGCAGGAATCCATCAATTAACGTGACACACGTTAAGGTCGTCTTCTGATCAATCAATCTTTGCTTGTGTGTGTGAGTCTCACCATGATGCTCTTCAGACGTTTGACCTCGTCCTCCTGAGCTCGATACGTGTCCAGTTCCTCCTGAACCGACTCCGCCACCTCAGGGAAAGGACTGACACACACACACACACCACCTTTACGTTTCATCTGGCTTTCACATTCATTTTGATATTTGATTTAGTTTAGTCGTCTTCTTGAAGGAATTTTAATCCACTTCTACGTTCATCCACTGTATTTTTAAACCGGAAAGAAAGAAAAAGGAGTAAATTATCCCAAACGAAAATAATCCATGTTTTGGGACCTCCTCCTTTCCACCTTCGTCTCCACTCCTCGTTCCCCTCCTACACCCCTGCTCCTTCTCCCCCCACCTGTCCTCCTCCTCTACCTACCCCACCACCCTCTTCATCCCCCTCCTCCTCACCTGCCCTTGTGTTTCTGCCAGAACTTGTCCGCAGACGTCAGGTCGTAGGTCTTGCGGCTCTTCTTCTTCGGTCTGGCGCCGGTGGGCGGTGGCTCCGCCCCCGAGCCCTCGTCCATCGACACGTGGTTCAGATGGAAGTCCTGATGCGGAGCAGGAAGACAGGAGGTCAGCGGGTGCACAGCTGAGTGGATACACACCTGTGTGTGTGTGTGTGTGTGTGTGTGTGAGTGTGATCATGGAGGACGGCATGAAACAAACAAAGCAAACAACAGTGGAGGTAAAATCATGGAAACAATGTCAAAGTCCAGCGTGAAGACGACGTCTCCTGCTGTTCACGACTTGTCTGCTGAGGAACGGCATCATCAGCTCATTGAGGTTCTGGGTACAGAGTCTCGACACGACCACTCAGCTGATCACAGACGTTTTCTATCTTTAGGTTGTTTACTGGTGGTGATTAGATGAAACAGTTATGATAAATAAACATATATATATATATATATATATATATATAGTGGACCGGAGTGGGCGGCACCATCATCAGGGGATTAATAGTTATGTTCATCTGGGTCTTCGTTCTGCACCTCCATCAA
>NC_137633.1:2273089-2370589 GCF_963383615.2 Lipophrys pholis | reverse complement strand
ACCTTTGACTCCTGTTCTCTGACTGACCTGTATATAATTTGAATGGGCCATAAAATAATGCCCAATATAAGTTTATGTCAAAATGAAGAAATTGACTGTGGTTGGAACCATTGAGTAATCGTATATGTTTATATAAACTTGTTTTGACAGTGTTGATGAATCACAGACACTCTGACACATTTTATTAAACACTTTTATTGCGATGGATTAATGGCTTTATAAAGTTTTCTGTCCGCAATAAAAAACGGGAGAGAAAACATAATACAAAATTAAAAAAATAGAAAACATTTTGACTGTAGTCCAACATGGAGAAGTGCCACTGAAAATTTGCCACAATCCCGATCCACTGGCAGCGTGCTCCTTCTGCGCCTCCTCTAACTCTCCGAGGGCAGGAGGTGCACATGGTGGCTGACCGCCTGCTCCATGGAGCTCTTGAAGCCCACGTAAGAGGAGGCGATGGGCAGGAGGAGCTTCGATCCAGGCTGGATCTGAGGGAAAAGGCCTCCGAGGCTCAACTTCCTATTTTTTGCTCGTCTTCTTTGTGTTCTTCCTCCTCCTCCTTCTCCCTGCTCCTCCTTGATCACAGGGTGGAGGAAGGAGATGGACGGAGGAGGGAAGAAGCCGACAGCTGAAAGCTCCCGGGCTCCTGTGGAGAAGAGGACGAGGTCCTGCAGGGAGACGGAGCTCCTCCCGTCTGAGGACACAGAAGGAGACGCTCAGAAGGTAAACAGACTGATTCTTCACAGACTGTTCAGCCATTTAAAGTATTCCAGTTAAACTTTACAAAAACTGCACTCTAATTCAGAAATTGTTAATCGTAGCTTCTTCAAGACAAGCTTTGGTTTTACCTGTGAGTTAGTACTCTAGTTTAGTTTCCTGTGAGTTGAGACTGCGGCCTTCATTTCCTCATAAATCAAACTGAACATTTACACGTGAAGACAAATGAGCAGCATGTTCAGTTTCACCTTCACACTCCGAGAGAAAGTGTCTCCAGAAGGAGGCGACGGGCGTCTCCTGGTTCAGTTTCTCCTCCTGCTCGGAGAACCTGATGGTGAAGAGCTCGGCCACCGACTGAGCCGTCAGCTGATCGTCAACTTGGCAGAAAACCCTGACGAACGCCGACGAAAAGAGCAGCACCTGGGGGCAGAGCAGAGCTCGGGTTCACGTCCCGTCTGCAGCAGCGGTGAGGAAACCGTCCTACGAGTGGCTCTACGAGCGCCCCCAAAGAAAGACTGGAAACATCGTGAAGCTCCGCCGGAGGAAAACACTCAAGATCAAAATTTATATTTCAGCCTTTTAAACTTTGTCCCCTCATATAATTGTGTGTGCTTGGCTCACACTTAATCACAATCGACAACAAGTAGCTCAGATTCGGCTGAATTATTTGCAGAAGATTGGAAACGTGCTCTCGCTCCTTCACACAACAAGTGGCTAAAGGAGGTCCCAACGCACATGAGACTTGAAAAGTTTAGATTTTCACCCACAAACTCTACTTCTGTTTTCAACCAGCCCTTTTATAAAACACCAATCCAACATTACCAGAAACTCTCTCCAGGCCTCCCCTCCCCACGTCTAGTTTCTGTTTGTCTCCTTTCTTTTCTTTTGTTTCTCTTACTGAACCATTGACGTCTTACCTTCTCCCGTCTAATTCTGTTGATTTATTTTTCTTATCTAGTTGTGTTGTATCACGTTTTTATCAATGGGCGGGAAGGGATAACGGATAATCACGGACTTTAGTTCAGAAGTAGAACTAGATTGGTCTCAATTGATCCAATATTGATCCTTTTTTGTTTTCCTCCAACAGGCATCACGTTGATCGACCCTCTTACTTTTCAAAAAATATGTTTATACACATTGTTCTTTTGTTGTAAAGGAAAAAAATAAGAAGGGAAAGTGAAAAAGCTAATAAAAAGATATATATATATATATTTTATTTGCAGAAACTTGTAACTATGATGACCAGTTGGCGTAAGAATGCAGTGAGAAACTTTACCTGCTCAAAGACGCCCAACGTCTGCAGACCCTCCCGGAACCTGCAGGAGCAACAACAGCCAGCAGAGTGAACGCACGCACGCACGCACACACACACACACACACACACACACACACACACACACACACACACACACACACACACACACACACACACACACACACACACACACACACACACACACACACACACACACACACACACACACACACACACACACACACACACACACACACACACACACACACACACACACACACACACACACACACACACACACACACACACACACCTAACCTCTTCAGTGGCAGCTGCATCCTGGTGATCATGGTGAAGCTCACCAGATCTTCCACCAGCGTTTCTCTTTCCTCCAGGCTGTTGATTGGCCGGTTGCAGCCGGCGAGCTCCAGCAGGTCGCGGCTCTCCGCCATCACATCATGCAGCTTGTCCAGAGGCGCCGCCGCCGCCAGCTGTGGAGAGCAGAGAAGCCGTCAGCGGCGAGCTTTCCCCCCCGTCGGTGGCGGAGCCGGCCGGCAGTCCGAGACGGAGAGTGCAGCGCTCACCCGGTGCACTTGGCACGTGAGGTGTGTGTTGGGGGTCATGTGGGCGGCGGTGAGCGGGCGGTTGGCCGGGTGGTTAAACAAACACTGGTAGAGGGCACGAGAGAAAAAGGAGATCGGAGAACCGGCGTGAACCAGAACCAGAGCCAGCAGGACCCCGATGTCAAAGTACAGGTCATCTTTGACAGCTGAAACACACACACAGTGGTACACACATTAACACACATTAACACACATTAACACACACACACACACACACACACACACACACACACACACACACACACACACACACACACACACACACACACACACACACACACACACACACACACACACACACACACACACACACACACACACACACACACACACACCTTGAGAGTCCAGCCGCAGGTTTTTACATCCATCTGGACCCTCGAACAGCTCGCAGTCCTGGATTTGCTGCACCAGCAGCTTCAGGAAGAACCGCCTGGCCGTGTCGTCGTCCCAAAGGCTTCTGGGAACCGTCGAGAGCCGCGTGCCGGTGAACCTGAACGAGAAGGACCGGGGCAGGTGAGGAGGAGCAGGTGAGTTGAGACAGCTGTGAGGAGCGTCTCTTCTTCATGCACTGACCTGACGGACAGAGTGTGTGTGGCGTCGAAGTTGATGCTCCTGACCAGGTCCAGACCCGCCCTCAGAGCCTGGTCTTCACACACCTCCACCTGCACGGACAGGGGGCGGAGCTTGGGGACCAGTGACTGCAGGAGCTCCTCAGGGTATCCAGATCTGACAGGAAGAGAGCACGAGCCGTTTCTCAGGACTGTCGGATCGTCACACGTCAAAATGTGCGTCTCGGTTGCGTACCTCTTGTGGCTGATGGCGGAGCGCAGCGGCGACAGGTGGCGTTTCAACCACAGGTTCTTCCTCTGCTCGACCTGAGGGGAGGAAACCAGCGAGGCTGGGGAGGACACAGTTCATGACTGAAGGCTCAGAGTTTGTCGGACACACGGCGGTGGGGTAGTGCGAGTGTGGTCAGACCTCGTCCGTCCGTGCGATGCGTGCACTCGTTGCAGGCCCAGTCGCTGCTGTTCAGCCTCAGGTCGGAGCACTTCCTGTGAGTCCCTCTGGAGCCACACAGCTGGCAGCGAATAACCTTAAACCACCTGACACACACACACACACACACACAGGTCGGTGGGAGGAGACCGACACACAGCCGCATGCTGAAGCTATGACAACGTGTCGTACCCGCTCATCGCCGAATGGCCGCGCCCTTCGTGACAGACGCAGGTCAAAGCGTCGCAGCGAGTGTAAACCTCCAGCAGGTCCGAATACGCATTATCCTCCATCTCCCAGGAGGCGTCTCTGCAGGAAGGAGCAAACCCTGAACACTGAGTTCTGACAGAAAACATGCTGCAGGGTCAGAGTGAGGCAGGCAGACGAGGGAACTGGTGTGAGACCTCCTGACGTCCTCTAGTGTCTCGACTGTGAACAGAGATGAGGAGCAGCAACAAGCATGGGAATTCTAACTGGACATGATTTATCAATAATTTCAAGAGGAATTTAGTTGCAAATTGAATAATTTTACTTGGAATTTTTACAATAGAATAGAAAATACTTTATTAACCTAATGGGGAAACCCCTTACAGCATTGCTGCACACAAAATAATATAAAAAGAGCAGCGAGTTCAACAGCTTCTTCACGGAGTATGGACCCTCCTGCCGAAAAAGCATTTTTTTCGGCATCTGGCTGACGTCACAGCCCAACTTTTCTTCTTGTTCTTATGGGAGTCTGCAGGGGCCTTAAGAATAACAATAATAATAATAATAATAATAATAAGATTGTGCTGTTACCTCTCTGGGATGTAGATCCCCAGTCGGATCATCTCCTCCTGGAAGCTCTCCTTGTTGTTGCACAGAGTGCATCTGAAGAAGAAGAGGCCTGCACTGTGGGCCTGGCGCTGCCACAGACAGGGAGGAGTGTGAGGAGGAGTGTGAGGAGTGTGAGGAGGCGTGTGAGGAGGTGTGTGAGGAGTGTGAGGAGTGTGAGGAGGCGTGTGAGGAGGTGTGTGAGGAGGAGTGTGAGGAGTGTGAGGAGTGTGAGGAGGCGTGTGAGGAGGTGCTGACCTGCACGCAGTCTCGGTGGAACCAGCTGTTGTGGCAGGACGGACACTTGAGGACGGAGAAGGAGAGGACGGGCTGGAGGACGTCCAGACAGACGGAGCAGGACTGAGGAAGACTGTGGTCCAGACCTGAAGTCAGAGTCTGAGAGGGACTGTGGAGCTCGCAGTACGACCTGAACACACACAAGTACACACACACACTAACTGATGTGATGTCACACAACAGGAAATGTTGCTCAAAGGAGCTGGTGAAAGAAACTCCCGTTGTCATGGAGACATAAAGCTCAACATGTTTTCATGGAAACACATCTTACTCTATGCTGTCAAGCCCAATGGTTCTCATACTTCGTTGCCATGGAAACATGATGCTACCCATGTCATCATGCTTGATTTTGTTGGAGACATGTCACCATGGAAACGTGACACGCCCCAAGCTGCCATGGCAACGTGAACATATAGGCTCACAGCAACGGGAAATTCTAAATAATCCAGCTGGTCCTCCTTCATATTTATATTTTTGTCCTTTTCTTTTCTCCGTTTCCATCCTCTAACTTCCAACCATATCAGCAGGAAGTCTCGAGTCTGCCGGCGTCTTTCCACCGTTTTTAAATTAACGTTATTCTATTTCGATGACTATTTAAAAAGGGATATTTGTGTAGCTTCATTTTACTGTTTGGTCGATTTTCTAAAATAAACCTGAAATGATTATTTGTGATGATTTTGTGTGTCGTGGCTGCTGAGGTACAAGTACAGTCTGGGAGTGTAATGGAGTATTAGTAGCTACTGAGTGTAACTCACGGGAAGAGTCCGGTGAACTGCGACACAAAGCGAAGTTTCCTCCCGCAGGGGAAGTGAACAACCCTCCTGCAGCTCGGCACGTTACAGCCGACACACGCCCCGTTCCTCCGACAGCCCATACATTTCTGCAACGCACACACACACACACACACACACACACACACACACACACACACACACACACACACACACACACACACACACACACACACACACACACACACACACACACACACACACACACACACACACACACACACACACACACACACACACACACACACACACACAGATATTAACTCAGTTTAACTCAGAGTTGGAAGGCTGCTGTTTCTGCACGGACCGTCTGTAATAAACACCAGTAAAAACATGACATGCAAGGAGAGAAAAAAAAAATTAAGAAAATTTAAAAAACAAAAGACAAACCAGTCGAGCTGAACGCTGGATCTCCTTTTTGATGTCGTTCACCAGGAAACCTAAAACGCCCTCATCCTCCTCTCCGCGCTGATAAATCCCACAGGACGTCAGCTGAGACACACACACACACACGCACACGCACCACACACGCACACACACACCCTGGTTAATAGTGAAGGAAATAAGAAGAGGACACCACGTTCCACCATTCTGTCCACAAACTCACCAAACAGAAGTAATGAACCGACAGGTTGTCCTCCTCAATTCTGATTTTGTCTCCAAAGAGGGCTGGATCGTCGTCACTGCACCTGCACAGAGCACAACCTGCGCACACGCACACACACACACACACACACACACACACACACACACACACACACACACACACACACACACACACACACACACACACACACACACACACACACACTTAAAAAATACAAAAAAAACAACACATCCTTTATATCTTTAGAGAGAGTGCATGTATATATGGATGTCACTCACACTCCTGGGTGTTGTCTCCTCCCTCTGACCTCCTCATCGACTTCTTCTTCCTCATGTCTCACTGTAACATGCAGGAGTCCATAGAGGTCAAAGGTCAGCAGGCCTGGTTTTCCGCTCTCAGTCCACAAACAGTCGTATTTCACCATTATATGTCACTGACATTGTGTTTCTCCCTTTTGTCGTTTCTTTTCTCTCTCCCTTCCTCCTTCCTGATGATTTATGACAGTCATACCGTCTGTTGCTCTCTGTCTCTACCATACCAGTTTACCTGCGTGCGGGGAGAATATTCACAGTCTGCATACTGAACAAAAGCAGAAAGTCACATGACTGACTTTCCCAGAGATAAGCTGGTGGTCTTATATGGTGTCTTCACTTTGTCAGGTAAATGTGGAGCCACACACACACACACACACACTCCAACAAAAGTTATATGGCAAGTTATACTCAATATCCGTGAGATACACAGCAAAAAGCACAAAATAATAATGGACACATGGAGCTGATGGATAGGCCGCCATCACAGTGAGGGGTCAGGGTCAGAGCTCCAAAGGTGGACAGATGTTTTGCAGTTGCAGCAGAACTATTTATGAGTCTTTGAGCGAAATAGTAAAAAAAAAAAAAAAAAAAGTCTGCAGTCTCCAGCTGTGAAACTAACTTCATACAGCATAGCAGCAAAAACCTGGCAATTACACAAATATACTCTAACGCTTTTACAAGTTGAAGACATCTACAAATGTTTTCACAAATGAAGTAAACGGTGGTGCACCTCTTTTGTCTCTCAACAGTTTCAAAATAAAGCCACAACAAATGCATGTCTTATAATGTAATCAAGATCAATGGGATGTAAAAAAAAAAAAATAGGTTTGTGTTGTTTCATAATTAAAGTGTGTTACTTTAGTTTTAAGATGCTGAAGACAGACGAATGTGTGAAAATTTCTTTTTTTTTTAACACTTCAAATAACGAAATAAGTATGTTAATTACATATTTTCATGCTAAATAAAAGAATGTGTGATTAATAATAATAAAATAAAGAAAGTGGTGTGTTATTTAGAAATGTACATGGTAAAAACAGAAGACTGTGGATAAAAACTAGACATAGTCATTGAATCTATAGGTATTGACATGGGGGAAAGGGAGGAACGTGTCAACAATAAACAGCGTATTCTTCTTTAAATAAAGAGATGCGTTTTAATTGAGTGTTCTACTTACATGCTAAAAACATAAGAATGTGTGACCGAAAACGGTTTTTTACGCTTTAAATATGAGATGATATATGAGTATTTATATTGTAAAAACAAAAGAATGTGTTAATAAAAACAGTCGTTGCATAAAGAACGGTGTTCTTTGGATATTTACATGGTATAAATAAAATAATGTTTGAATAAAAACAGCCGTAAGACTTCGGATAAAGGAAAGTTGAGGGTTTTCTAGGGTAAAAACTGAACAATGTTGGAGATTGACGCGAACAGGCGCGCGGACCTTTTCAGTTCTGCTCCGAGTTTAAAAGGTGATTAAAGGTTCTGGCGAAACAAAGAAAACGTCGAGTTTTAAAAGAACGCTTCGTGTTCCGCGCACTTACCTCTGTTCGCTGATGGAATGTGTCACTTTTACCTGGTATTTAATTTTGGGCAAATTTCCGACTCTCTTTTTTTCTGTCGGTTTGTCGCTTTTTAAATTTCCCTCTTCAAAACAAAGTGCTTCTTCTGCGGCAGGCTCCAGCTGCTGGTGCGCTACTGCCGCCTCCTCGCTGCAGCGCACCTGGCGGCCGGAATACGAAACACAGCCCTGACGTTTAAGCCACACGCTCATACAGATATATCTTTCGAAACAAGAAACATATCATACATATTGTGCATAGCATTAGAAACAGACATATAGCAGTAACAACAGATACATTAGAAACGTAGGCATACATCAGTAGAAACAAAAACACATACTATATATAATACATAATGAAAGGAATGGATTTAAGTAGCTGTATGCAATGGAGATTTACTCATCTCAGTTTATTGAAACTAAAACCAACAACAGTGGAGGTATACCACAACGCAAAATGCTTATGTCGCAGGAACTCGTCATGTGCTCGAGCATCAGTTTTATTTCTATGGATCCAGGTCTGGAGAAAGTGCAGGTCACTCCATTTGACGTTCCTCAGTCTTCCAGCAGCCATTCCCTGGTGAACCAGCCTCCATGAGCTGGAACGTCGTCATCCATAAAGACAAAATTAGCTCTGTGTTGTTCATGCATGTACACTTGGTGTTCAAAACGAGTGTTTATTGCCGACATTGAACTGGCATTATTATATTTTTAGTTGTCTACATATGTGAATATTAAGTTTAGCAACATGGAAGATATATACCGTTATAAAGATTTGCAGTTTGCAATAATGTAGTCGAGTGTTGTGATAGTGACATGATCTGTGAAAAATACAGTGGCTTATAGATGACTCTTGAAAAATATTGTGATTGGTGCAGGAAGAAGAGCGACACGTCAGCTTCTGTACATTTACACCATTTAATAGTTATTATAGACATTTTATATACATTTCCACAGCTGTATTCTGCTAATGTGGTACAGTCTTTAAAATCTGCTGCTCAGAAGTTTGGAAATCAAAGAAAGAAAGAAAAAAAAAAAAAAAAAACTTACAAAACTCATCAAAACTGGCAAACTGATCAGAACTTTTTTTTTTTCCTTTTTCTTGGAAGACTAGAAAAAATACTTTTCTCGTATTAATCATGCAGTACACAAACAGAAGACTCGTCGTTACACAGGAGACAAGAGTGCCGGCCATCAGCTTACAAATCCCTTCACGGTAAAAATAACATTTCAACTATTAAAACCTGTGTCAGCCAATCAGAGGGCAGCTTTCAAAAACCTGCTCAGAGGACGCCTCTGATTGGACGTTTGTCCCGGAGCTGCGACGAGAATAAAAACTGGGGACGAGGTTTAAAAAACAAAACAAAAAAAAAAACCCAAGATGTGTGGAGACGAAGAGGAGGAGGAGGAGGCAGCCACAACCCGTGATGCGTTCAGGGACCTCCCACCTGTCTGTGATTGGCTGAATCAAGCAGACGTAACGGTTCAATGTGAAGTCCATCAAAACTTTGTGAAGTGTTTGAATGAAAGGCTGCGGGTTGGACAGGAACTTTATCGTACGATTGTTATCAAACCCCAAAAAATAAAACTAAATAGATCTCGCAGAATGAGTGATGAGCTCGGCCATGTTTGTGCTCCAGTTCCTGTTGGATTTGGGAAAGTGAGTCGGTCACACACACACACACACACACACACACACACACACACACACACACACACACACACACACACACACACACACACACACACACACACACACACACACACACACACACACACACACACACACACACACACACACACACACACACACACACACACACTGAACCGACGACATAAAGAAATGTTTTATCACATTAGGCTTCTGGGAGCTATTTAAAACTTCCCACCTTCCCAGTGGGAAGTTCCCAGCTGGACAGCAGCCACATGCACTTTTCCCCTCAGTTAAACAGGAAAATATCGATCCCACTCTGACTTTAACACAATCCAAAAGTTTAATTGCTGACATTTTTGTGAAACTTGTGACGTTTTATTACTTTATTAGGAATACTGACTTTGTTGAGACTGTTAGGAGTTTTTAAATTAAAAACAAAACAAAACAAAACAAAAACTGCTATAATGCTGTGTTTAACTCCAGAATAACACATCTGGAAATAAATAAATACCAGTCTTCCTCCTCCAGCTGCTTCCAGATATATATATTTATATATGTATATATAAACAAACGGGATTATAAAAACTAGAATTATTTGTCACTAACGTGTAACCACGGTAATGTCGTTTTAACACCGGAGGGCTCTCATTAAAGACGGGAGATGGTCAGATTTGGACGAGGGGCAAAGAAAACCCGAGATGTTTTCATTTACAAGAGTTTGTAAAATTGATTTAAAATTATATGTAAGCTTTTTCATGAGATATTTTTTTACGTCTTTGCACTTTTTTAGTTTTTAGTGAAGGGATTTTTACTGCGGGCTCCTTCAGTTTGATGTGTGACGAGGTTTCTGACCTTTGACCCCAGCAGAGTCTCATCAAACAAACCAGGAAGTCTTTTAGGGGGATCAGTTAGTGTTCGGTGTGTGGAGGGGGTGTAGTGTGGTCAGAGCTCGGGGGGGGGGGGGGGGTGACCTCACAGGGTCCTCTCTCTTCGGTCCGTCACATGACTCCTTCCCCCCGACATACGCTGTGTGTGTGTGTGTGTGTGTGTGTGTGTGTGTGTGTGTGTGTGTGTGTGTTCAGATCCTCCTATCTTTGCAGCCGACTTCTGTGTTCAGACCTGAATCCTGTTTGTTTGTGTGCAGCCGACGCCTTGACCCCTTTCTGTCTCTGTGTGGCTGCTTGACCCTCCTCCTCCTCCTACTCCTCCTCCTCGTTTACACATAGACCCTGGCGAGGGCGTCGGCCCCGGCGGAGGCGATGTAAGCCTTGGAGGGGTGGAAGGCGACGTCGTAGATGGCCTCCTCACTCTTTTTCCTGTGAGCTGTGATCTCCTGAACGCAGGTTTTACTGTCGAGGTTCCACAGACGGAGGGAGCAGTCATGACCTGAGGAAGAGGAGGAGGAAGGAGGAGGAGTTGTTAGAAATTAGACAAAACTCCATGAAGGACACAAAAAAATGATTTAACAGTGATTAATAAAGAATTTAACTGAAGAAATAAGAACAGGTACGATGTGGACATTAATTCAACGTCTTTCAACACTTTGGGAAACTGTGATGTTAATTATTAAACATTTTTCTTCTGCACCGTTGAGCAAGGCGGTTCCCACCATTGTCTAAGAGCACTAGGGTGAGGCACAACCAGAGGAAATTGCGGAGGATTAAGTCTTTCAAAGGCTCTCAGCCGGACTTCTCTAAACTGTCTCCTGAGTTTTCACTAAGAATTTTCCCAACACAGAGGTTGTGGCGATGTTGGAGGACCGTGCAGATCTCAGGACTTACTCCCAGACATCAGGTAGATGCCGTTGGGATCCACAGCCAGACTGGTCACAGCGTCCAGGTGAGCCACCATGGCGTGGATGACTTTACCTGCGGGTGGGAGACGAACACACGTGAGGGCGGGGCCGAGCGTGTGTTTCACAGACGGTCAGTGAAGTGGACGCACTCACCTGACTTGTTGTCGTAGAATTTGATGTGCCGATCCTCGTGAGCGCTGATGGTGACCGGCAGCGTGGGATGACTCACCACCTTATTGATATGATTCAAGCCGGGCAGCGCTGAGGAGGAGGAGGAGGAGGAGGAGGAGGAGGAGGAGGAGGAGAAAGTTGAGAACATGTGAAAATAAATTTTTATTTTTTTACTCTGTTTAATCGTTAATAGTATTTAATCCATTTATTAACTTTTTTTATGTACTTCTTTGAGATTTCTTTGCCACATTTTTACATTTATCCAACATTAACATTTTCTAACTATAATTCATCACATTTCTGACGTATATTTTTCACAATTTCAAGATGCAGCATTTATGAGTTTTCTGCGGTCTGGTGAAATTGTTTTTTTAAATAATTTGTACATATAAAAAAAAGCTAATCACAAATTTTATCCCCGCAACTCTTTTTTTTTTTAGTAAATTAAATTTTTGCACCCTTCATAAAATCTCTGAAGTAATTACCATTATTATTCAACACTGACTGACTATAATTTCCATGAGATATATCTGTATATATTTATGAAGTCTTACTGCTGTCTCCTTGTCCTTTCAGCACCAGTGCATTCTGGGAAGTTTCCAGGTCGTACACCACCACGTCGCCACCGTTGAAGGACGCCACCATGTGGGCGGGGTCACAGCCGTTGAAGTCCACGGCGGTGGGGATACCGTGCTCTGTGGGCAGACACGTTGTTTAGAAGCTTTGACGAGGGTTACCATGGCGACCGGAGTGTCGTCGTCGTCCTCACCTTGGTTGGCGTTGAAAGTGGCGATGCAGGGGTTCTTCTCCGTCGGGTTCCACAGCTTCACTGTGCCGTCGGCCGAACATGACAGGAGGCGGTTCTTGATGCCGCTGTAGGCCAATCCCCAAACGGCGTCTGTGTGACCCGTCCACGACCCAGCCAGAACGCTGGGATCTGATTGGACGAGAGGACGTAGAGGATTCACTGAACTGACATATTTTGGTTTTCTAAACCCCACGTCCTCCCTCCGGTTTGTGTATTTGGCCCGCTGTGCGTACCGTAAGTGTCATAGGGATCGACGTTGGAGCTCGGGATGTTCCACCACTGGATCGTCGAGTCGATGCCGCCGCTGAAACACTGTTCACCACTCGATGTCATCGCCAGCGACAACACAGGACCACTGACGCACAGAACAGACAGGATCAGAGGAGCAGGAAAGCATGTGAAGAGCGCTGAACATCACAACACAACCACCGCTACGTCACACCTCCACTCTCCACCCAGTGACGGAGCGAGGATGAAAGTGTGACGGAGGTGAGATGAGGTCTAATCGAGGCCTGATGAAGGTGTGACGTGAACAGACTGGTGCAGAGATACGTACTCGTGAGCTCTGAACGTGTAGATGGGTTCAACATCGAAGGAGGCACTTCTGAAAAACAGCAACAACAAAAAGAAAAACGCTTGTTTGATTGTCACCTGAAGAAAATACAACATTCGTGCTGCGAATGTGGGACGTACTTTTTGGCGGGGACGGTCTTGGTGAGGTTCCACAGTTTGAGCGTGTGATCCTCGGACACGGTGACCAGGCAGGGCTCCACTGGGTGGAAGGCGAGGGCTCGCACGCCGTCGAAGTGGCTGCGCAGCGTGTACTTGGGGTTCCACGTCTTCCTGAACGAAGACTCCTTATTGGACGGCAGCTGGAGGGGGGGGGGGGATACACAGAGTCAATGCAACTTTATCAAGCGGACACTTCCACCCGCCAGCCGCTGCGTTCACTCACGTCGTAGCCGTAGTCCGCCTCGTCGTTGGCGACAGTGAGGTCAGCAAGGTCGCCTAAACCCAGCACGCTCTCCAGCACGTCATCCGAGCCGCCGAGCAGGAAGGATTTCCCCCCGCCACTCGGAAACGGGAGCGGCTCCGCTGCAGCAAAGAGAAAGACAGACCAACTGTTATTGTTTGCTTGTACACAAACGTGTCACAACAGAGTAATATGAACAACATAACATTTCTTAAAGGACGAAAAATGTTACGAATAAATTAGACCCCGATCACACAGTTTTAAGTGATAAAGCGTTTTTGCGTTTTCATTTGTAAACAGTTTAAACTGCAACGATTTCAAAAAGATGTCCGTTTCCACGGAAACAACAGAAATGCTGATAACGATGTAGTTAGCATGTAGGGCCACAAGTTGGTGTTGTTTTTTTTTTGTTTTTTTTAGAAAGCACAGGCGTGGGCAGAGATCCCAGGAGAATATGAACTGAGAGTCATGACACCACAGAGGTAAACGTTATTATTATCCATCTACTCATGCATGTGCAGAACAAGTATTAGGAAGATACAATGAATGGTTAAAATCCTTCTTCAAATACTTCTAAGAACAGTTAAAATAAGTTAAGATATTACTTTCGATCATGTCAAATGAAAAAACAAAATCAATCAAATGCTAAAAAAAAAAGCAAAAGAGAAATGCAAAAAGTCAAAAAAATAAAGTACGAGGAATGAAATATCATCACGATACCAAAATAAAAAGTCCAAATGTAGAGAAATCTCTCACCCCACTCCGTCCCGTCTCCGGAGCTCCGAGCCTCTCCGGCTCCCTCGCCGTCCTCCGCCGTCACCAGGAAGTCGAACTCCTTCAGAGCCTCCTCCGTGTCGGCGTCGTCCTCCGAGGCCAAACCCTCGTTCCCCACCTGGACGCAGAGACACCAAGGAAACAAGGGTTTGCTTCACGTTTAAAAGAAAACGAAAACGTGTGAAAAAGAATAAAGTTTCATAAAAATGACTCATGAAACTAAAGGGAAAGTCTGGTGTGTGTGTGTGTGTGTGTGTGTGTGTGTGTGTGTGTGTGTGTGTGTGTGTGTGTGTGTGTGTGTGTGTGTGTGTGTGTGTGTGTGTGAGACCTTGGTTTTGTGTTTCTTTGCTCGGTGGTGTTTGTTGGTGCTGATGTCGTCCATCAGGTCTCCCTCCTCGTCCTCATCTTCGTCGCTGTCCTCGGCGTTCTCCAGGAAGTTAAACGTGTCCAAGACGTCTCCTGGACTCCTGAACCAACAAGCACACACACACGCACACACAAACACACACACACACGTTTATGCTGGGTCCACACCGGGACGGTGAGCGGGCGCTGTTGGATCCTCTCTACCTCTTGGCGTCCTTGCGGCGCTCGGTGCCGTTGATCAGGTGCTGCAGGTTCTTGTTCTCCACGGATCCGTTCTGCTCGGAACCCGACAAGCCGAGCAGAGAGCGAACCCTCTGAGTGCGCACGTCCAGGATGGTGTCCGTGTATCCCACCTCCTGCAGGTACCTGAACGCAACACCACACAAAACACAGGCCCACGTCACTACAGGCTCGCAGCGTCGGTGGTGAATCTGTGACGCTGTCGTTTTTGAATGGATGGTGTGGTTGTGTGGCGATGTAGTGATGCCAAAGTTGCAGTTTTGCCCCCCCCCCCCCCCCCCCCCTGGACAGTGTAGCTTGAGGAGATGCAGTGACGCTGTAGTTTTGGTCGTGATGCTGTAGTTTGTGCAGTGATGTCAATGTTGCAGTTTATTCGGATGGCGTAGTTTGAGCACTGACAGTGTAGTTTGAGCACTGACACTGTAGTTTGAGCAGTTTTTTTTACAGATAGTGTCGTTTCTGCAGTGATGCAGCTGTCCGCTGTTTATTTAAGTCGTTGTAGTTCTTGAGGTGATGAAATGACCCTGTAGTCCGTGTCGTGACGCTGTAGTTCTTTGCAGTGACGCGGTTGGTGTTCTTACTGTCTGAGGAGCTGCCGTCCTTGTTTCCAGGTGAGTTGACTGTTAGCAGGAACAGCAGAGACCTCGGAGTCTTTGGTGTCTGAGGAACACAAACCAGTACAAAATATGATATGAAATCTACACCAGGGAGTAAAGTTTTGTGTTTTTTTTGGGGGGGGGGGGGGACAAAAAACAACTAATAAAGGTGATTTGTGATTTTGTAAATGGTGTAGTTCTTAAAAGATTTGTACTCTTAGCTCACGTTTAACCTCTGAATATAGTTTTGTGTTGAATGAGAGACACTGACCTGATTCAAAACTTGGCATCTTCATCTCTCCTTGGTTTAACTCTGTTCCATATTTTAATTTGTGGTATTTTGCTCTGGAGACAAAACAGAAAGAAAAAAATATATATATTTAATTAATTACAGTTCTTATATTGAGCTACGAATAAACTCGAGGAGCGCTCCTCACCTCTCCTGCTTCAACGCGTACTCCAACATCTTTATTCTTCGAACCAGGTCGTTCTTTAGGTTCTCCTGACCTTTTCTCTCCCCCTGCAGGAAGGCGATCCTCGCCTACACACACACACACACACACACACACACACACACACACACACACACACACACACACACACACACACACACACACACACACACACACACACACACACACACACACACACACACACACACACACACACACACACACACACACACACACACACACACACACACACACACACACACACACACACACACACACACACACACACACACACACAGTGGTTAGAATAAAGCACACAGAGAAACCTGCTGGTTTGAACTGCAGATATCATATTAAGAATGATGAGAGAAACGGTTATTTAGAAGAACAAATATCAAACCTAATGACTTTTAACATAAACTGCAGTGTTTTTCACCACAGGTCAACAAAACATGTCATTTCTCTTTCACTGCTCGATTCTGAAGCACACCAACACATGCTTCATATGTACACAAGGGATTATATAACAAAACCACAGTCCTTCCTCTCCTCTGATTGGTTGTCTGAGTGACTGGCAGCCACGGCTTCACACCCTCCTTCCTCAAACTTTTACAAACTTCACTTTTGTCGGCATGAGTTAGAACTATAATTAAATTGTTCTCCTTAACTATATACGACTTTATTCTTTCTGTATAAATATATTTCTTGATCTAATCGTCGACTCTGAATGTGTAGCACGCCTGATGACGCGGCGTCGCCTGAAAGATGAAATATTAACTTCACTGTATTTTTTTACTGCGAGAGTCCAAGAGGTCCAAGTTTGAGTTTACTTATGATCACTGATTTACTCTGAGAACACGCCAGTCAACTTTAATGTGAAGTCAAACTGGGTTTTATGATCAAGAGAAGAACGACAGCAGGCAGATCAAGACCAAACTCTGTCGTCGTTATCATCCGAGGTCCGATAGATGGAAGCAGGGATCACACGAGTGTCATGTTGACCCTCGTACCGTTTACGCTCCATGCTAACATCAATACTAACGTGTCCCCCAACAACACAACCTGGTGGAAACGGATCATCTTCAATGATCCGATTGAATGAATTATGTGGGATCCCACGGGGATATATTCCAGGACTACTGTAGTTATTAACATCACACATTTAGACTAACATTTACTTTCTAGATCAGTAGATTCTGATCTTTTTCTTTGTTTACCCCGAAAACCGAAACTCTTGGTTGAAGTGAGAAAAATAAATAAATACAAAACTGTCAAAATCCCTGACGAAACCCGTTTATCTGCATCAAATAGGGTTGTTCGCTATACCGGTATTGTATTGGTATCGCGGTACTGACGCCTTTAAAACGACACTATACTGGGCCCGGCTGGTACTGGCATCCTTTTTTTTCCCCCGTCGCCGCGGCGCATCACTGTGTTGTAATTTGCACCGAGGGGAGTCGTCAGTCTCTCTGTGGGGGAGGAGTCGGCGGGCTGCTCCTCTTTCTGACTTGTTTTGGATATTTTGGACAATCGAAATTGTGGAAAGCAGCGCTCCACTTTCTTTTCTTTTTCTATTTTTTTTTTTTGCATCCAGTTTCTCCGAGACGGGGTGCGCGAGCGCTCCGACCCGAGGTCCGCAACTGCTCAGCGCAGCGTTTCATACTCGACCAAAACAACTTCAAAATAAAAGTCCAAAACAACGTATTTTCAAAACAATCTTGTACTTTGAAAAGAATACCGGAGTAAATGACATGTGAGAGTGAGCATGCGTAACTGACTCAAACGACCCATGGAAAAAAAAATAAAAAAAATAGAGTGCATCTCAGAGAGAGAGAGAGAGAGAGAGAGAGAGAGAGAGAGAGAGAGAGAGAGAGCGAGAGAGCGAGAGAGCGAGAGAGCGAGAGAGCGAGAGAGCGAGAGAGAGAGAGAGCGAGAGAGCGAGAGAGCGAGAGAGAGAGAGAGAGAGAGAGAGAGAGACCATAACTTGTAGAAACAGGTGCATCAAGTGCTATAAGGAAGTACTTTGGCTTCAAAACAAATGAGCACAGTGTCTCCATCAACACCGAAGCACCACTGTGCAAACAGTGTTTGAGAACATGTCTGGCCAAGGCTGGAAACACCACTAACCTGCTAAACACCTGAAGGACAAACACCCAGACCCGCATAAGGAGTTCAAAGAACCACAGTGCACCTGCACTTATATACCCATGGAAAAATAGCTCTGGAAAACAGTTTAAGCTATTATAAATACAATATAATAAATAATATAAAAGAATATAATATGAAAAGATTTTATTTTAGCCATTTGATGTTATAAAGATTACTGCATAGTAACATATCATTCAAAGACATTGGTCGTACTTAAGACAGGCTGTATCCAATGAAATTTTTTGTGTTCTCTTTTTATTTGGAAAAGTATCAAACTACGTGGTGGTATCGGTATCGGTACCAAAATGTTGGTATCGTGACAGAACGAGCATCAAATCTAATTCATTTCAGGGAGCAGTAGATTCAAACCACAGATTGACTCACATTTACAGCAACAGTAAAAGATTTCACCGTCCTTCACAACAACAAAATATTGAGAAAAATACAAGCAAACTGAACTGATGCCAAATAGATTATTTTCTTTAGACTTATCACAAATTTATTGGTTGTTGGGTGAGTCTGTGTCATGTAAGTAAGTAAATTAGATTTAAAAAGCGCTTTTCACAGATAAAATCACAAAGTGCTGTACAACAAAGTGAAACTAAAACAAAAGCAGCAACATCATGTATGAAAAAACACAAAGCTACTTAGCAGGTTGCTAGCAACGCTGCTAATCTAAGCTACAAATCTGATAAAAAGACATTTATAAGTATTTCCATCGTGATGATTCATCAGTTCACATTGTTTATGCCATGAGGCTGAGCTTTAATATGTCAAAGAATTTAAATCATGCACAGGACCAAGATCAGCATTAAAGACTGTGAATACGTCTGTTGAGATGTAAAGAAAGAGGCCAGACTGCTGTTCAGGACTCAGAGCTGCTCAACGGTTTGGTGTGCTGAGCTCAGCAAGACGATTGTTGGAATACATTCGGACCTCCTGCAATAAATCAGACGGTTCTGGTCGACCAGCTGCAGCAACAAAACGCTTTAGATTTTAACCACTGCCCAGAAATAAAGAGTGACCCACACCACTCGGACACCCGAGTCTGATATTCTGCTGGCATCTGAGACGAACCAGGAACTTCCCTGCCATGGGGCTGACTGTGCTGTGGGAGGACCACTTGGAGGAAGCCAATAGAAACAGCTGATCGTCAAGTGGCATGCTCACTGACGAGGGTTGCAGATGAATTTCTGGGTCACTCACTTCACAAAGTCCTCAGCGTACCGAGCATCAAGAAGCAGAACCATCAAGAACATCGTGAAAGAAGCAGACAAAGCCTCGAGACGGCTGCAGGTCCAAAGAAGAAGTCACTGGGACAAAGAGAGCACCGCCTGAACACAAGCTGTGGTCTGATCAGCTGTGGGAGGGTCGCCTGGTTGGAGATATCTGATTTAGAAAGACTCCAAAGACTCAATAATCCCAATCAACAGTCTCTTAACATAAGTTAATTTACTGCATGGAGTTCCACAGGGATGTATAACAGGACCACTATAGTTATTATTCACAACACTAAATCAGGCTAAAGCTACGCTTTTTTTTTAGATGATGGATGATTACTTTTCCAGTTGAAAAGTCAGAAAAATGGAAAAAAGATTATCCTAAAATGTGGCGCTCTAAAAGAGGAATCAGAAAAAAACCATGAACCTGCCTGCTACCGATTTCTGTCGTATTCTATCTCTCAGGGCTTTCACTGACAAGTGTGCGAGCCGTATTAAAAATCTGAGCTCACCGAGAAGCTCCTGCTAATCTGGGAGAAACTGCATAACCCCTCCCGCCCCTGCACCTGGTGAGCATGAATCAAGCGCTCCTCGGGGAGCGGGGCTGAGGTCAGAGCAGTGATGGAGAGCCGAGTGTGAGGTCACTGGTCCACTTTTACAAAGCTGACACATACAAACAGACAGACAGAACAGAACAGTATGATGACTGAAGAACTGGTGTGTGTGTGTGTGTTACTGTATCTTTGTGTGTGTGTGCCTTCTGCTGTGTATGTGTGTTGTGGTTATTTCTGGCTGCTCCGCTTTTGGCCTCCAGCTGTGACGAAGCTGTCAGAGTACACCCAGAAGTCCTGATTACAGCCTGCAAGATCTTTACACACACGCGCCGCACGCACGTTCAAAACTCGACCGTCTGTATTTTCATAATAAACATCTCAACTTTTGTGTGCTACTTTGAGAAATGAGGCTGCTCTTTATATATGGCTTTCATCTGTCACAGCCGATTGTATTATCTTAATTTGTCTTATTGCATGATATATTACACGATAGTTGAAGAAAAATCTGTAGTAATTATGTTAACCTGAAAGGTTGCACTCACTTTCTGCTCCCTTCACCACAACTCAGATTTCACCACATTAAGAAAGATTGCATCGGAATAAACTTTAAGTGTAACGGACACACTTGTTGGACTTATTAGCTAAACTTTTAGATTTCATGCACATCTACTGCCTTCAGATTGGAGGATTTCTCTGATCATGTGAGGAGCACCTCATGTGATTACATGGAGATGTTTGTAATGGAACTTTCCCTTGAGATTTTCTGAATTTGAAGCCGACTTTTAATTGTCACACAAACACTCATCTGAAATTAAAACGACTGAACACTGTAAATATCAGAACAGCTTCAGTGTCAATAAAGGTATTGTCAACACCAGTGTTAGCAGTTTAGTGGGTGGACATTTATACATTTAACAGTGTGGTAAGATTATGTTATTGTTATTACCAAAACAAATAAATACTCAAAAATATTCTTAAAACTATGTATCATGCTTGTTTCCATTGAAGCTCATTCACATGGAGCATGATGGAGTCAGTGTGTAACAGATCAGATTTCCTCAACACTGATTTGGATTCCCTTTATTGAAGAACTGGAAGAAAAAAATAAGATAATGTCCAATCTGAGACAGAGACAGACACAGACACAGGCCCAGCTAGTCACTTCACAGCAATATTAGCCTCACGGCTAACTTTTAGCATGACAAACCAAAATGGCAGAAACGGGGATTAAGTTATCCTCCTTCACTCCACTGAATTCCCTTCTGCTTCACCGCCAGCCTCGCACCTCCAGCCCTGCCGCCGTACAGACACGGGGCGGCCGGGAACGACTCCACAGCAGCCACACATCCTCGGTTCTCCGTTACAACAGCTAACGGGTTAGCGCCATCGAGCTAACGGTAAACCAGCGAATACCTACTACGATGACGCGACGCCCCGCCCTACGCTGTCGCTAATTTGTTTACCTTCGCATCATTACAATACGTAGAACCAATCCACGCACAGTATGCCGAAATCTGACCAATAAGGGGGCAAGTGGGCGGGACGTGGCGTTAGCGTAGTGGGATTTGTAAAATTTACTTTCTAAAGCTTCCAGGTTGGTTAGTAACAGACGAGTTAACTACTTCTCCATTTTTAAGCGAACATATCTCCACGAGTACCGGTGCCGCTCTGCTGGCGGGCCCATCACAAATCTATACAGCCACCGCATCACATCTACACAGCGGCCCCGTTAGCCCGTGCTAAGCTAATGGTGCTAACCTGGAGCTCGGCCCTCTCAACCTCCCAGTGCGCCCGCTCCATCTCGAAGCGGGCCCACTCGTGCTGGATGTAGTGCAGGATGCCGGGGATGGTGTACTGCTGCTGCGGCCGGGACAGGTCGTCGGGCTGCTGCGGCACCATAGCCCCGGCGGATCCTCCTCCGAGCTGCGGGTTAGCGGTGCTGTTGCTCCCTGGCTGCTGCTGCTGCTGCGGCGGCTGTCTCGGAGCTCCTCCTCCCCCTCCTCCTCCCGCGGGGTGCTCGTCCATGTTATTTTATAATCTTAGGTATGTATCAGAGAAGTGGGCGCAGAGTGAGACGCGGCGGCGGCCCGCTGGCGGACTGACGCCGCTCCGCTCCGCCGCGGGGACCGAGGAGCTGCGGTGAGAGCGGCTGATGGCGGACGCGCTGTTTGTGTGGACGTCTAACCGGCCGCCATTACTGCTATCTGTGTGAGGGGAGCAGGCCGCGCTGCATGACGGGACATCCAGTCCGTCTGCAGCAGCCTCCGTGTGGCGTTCAGGACCGGCTGGGAGATTCAACTACTGTTATCTTGTACAATCCCCCAAATTATTTAATAAAGATGCTACGACAAAAAACAGATAAGTTTCTGGCTTTATGTTAACAGTTAAATTTTAGCAGAAAAATACAAATAACAAATAGTACTTGTGAATTTTTTTAAATCAATAATTTATTTCAGATGTCAAAAACATGTACAACATACAGACACATTCAAAAGAAAGTACAATCCTACTGATGTCTCTTTCACTTTTGTATCACGTTTATCATGTCCCCTGAGTCTGGTTCTGCATGTGATGGTTTCTTTCCACTTCTCATGTGCCATTGTTGTGTTTTCAGTGCAATCAGAATTTGTTATTGACACGATATAAAGAAAAGTGAATTCATTTGAACTGTGCAGCATGTACACAGTGATGTCTTCTACTTCCATTGGTGCGCAAACTGCAGAGGGTCCAGTACGTCATATAATAATAATAATAATCATATTAATGTTATTATCGTTATTTTACTGAAGAGAAGCAAATTGTCTTACAACAGACATGACTAATACCAGTTGACCCGATTCAATTTGCTTCTACATTAGCCCGACACGGACAATGTGAATTGACAATAGTTCAGAGAAATCTGTCACTCTAAATTCAAATTCTGAATCGGAGCCTGAACGTCTCCGTGTCGCCTCACCACGCATGCGCGAAATATGCTACGAGCTGCTACTCGCCACAATGTTTTGTGGAGAAATTATATAATCTCTTTGATTTACGTTAACTTCTGATAATATGAACAAAGGTTAGGCACGGAACGAAAACTAAGAGGCAGTTCAAGCGTTGCATGTTTGTAAATTTGTTTTTATGGAGCTTTTTTAGTGGAGCTTCCGGCTGAAGGTAAGCAAAACAAAGGTTTCTGTTACAAACCCGTCCGTGACGCGGTCAAACTGTCAAATAAATGCAATAAGGATATTAATAGCATTTCAAGGTATTCATTGTCGGCGGGGACAACGGTAAGAATAAGTCAAACTTAATTTTTTGTGTGTGTGTATTTTTACCGGATATCTGGCTGCAACGCTGCTACCTTCACGTGCTGCTCGGACACTTCTGTTCTGTAAACTTTGTTGTGCGGCTTCTCCGCAGGCGGCCACGTGGCTTCGCTCGCGATGATCAAGTTCGTGCTCATGGTGAACCGGCAGGGTCAGACCCGGCTGTCCCGGTACTACCAACCCGTGGAGCTGAGCCGGAGGGCGGCGCTGGAGGCCGACGTGGTCCGCTGCTGTCTGAGCCGACATAAGGAGCAGGTCCGTGAAGTATCCAATCAGGGTGGATTCAAGGACCCGCTGAAATGTCGTTTAAAATCTGAAAATTAATCTGCAAAAAAATAAAGGTAATAGTTTTGCTGATTGAAGCCAGAATGATACACTTAACTGTGTGTGTGTGTGTGTTTGCAGTGTTCGTTTGTTGACTACAAGGATTTTAAGTTGGTGTATCGTCAGTACGCTGCTCTGTACATTGTGCTGGGAGTCACCGACAGCGAGGTAAGTCCTTCACAACACTCATCACTCCTCTTCCTCTCGTCGTCCTCATCATCGTCTCCTCCCTCAGAACGAGCTGTCAGTCTTCGAGCTCGTCCATAACTTCGTGGAGGTCCTGGACAGATACTTCAGCCGGGTGGTAAGTTAAATCCCCGCTCGGACACATCACATTTCAGCTCAGGTAGTTTATTTTTTCTTTCATCTTTCAGTAGTTGGAAAAACAAACTTTAAAAAAAAAAACCATAAGCTACTTGCACAGATAACACGCTTCAAGCCCAAAAAAGTCTAGCTTCATTATACAGTATCGCTGTACTTGCACCACCTGGTGGTCAAACGTGGCAGTGTTTTGTTTCCTGACTAGTTTGCGTTTTCCGTTTCCACAGAGCGAACTGGACGTATCCTTTTAAAACAAGACGTGACAAGAGAACTTTTTGGACATCCTGGTTGTTCCTTTGACTCTCTGACGTCATCAGATCATGTTCAACCTGGACCGAGTCCACATCATCCTGGACGAGATGATCCAGAACGGACACATTGTGGAAACCAACAAGAGTCGGATCCTCGCTCCGCTCACCGCCATCGACAAGACGGCCGACAGCTGAATCCCGGCCCGGCGCCGCTTAACAGACCAGATCAAACCTGTGACGGTTTGGTTTCTATGACGACACTTACTTTTTTAAACCAAGTGTGAAAATATCCATGATGAAGTAAATTAAATGTTGGACTGAGAGAACAGAACACAGAACTCGTCTTGACTTCATACTTTGCAAACATTTTAATGATTATTTTTTTGGAGCATACACATTTGAAAATATCTTGTTTACCTCAAACTGCAACTCGAGTTAAATAAATGTTTATAATATACAAAGAAAATACAGAGAGCAGAGCTGCTGACGGCGCCTCCCACCATCCACCAGGGCGGCGCACTCACACAGAAAACCAAAACACAAACAAACAAATGGGAGGAGCAGGAGGAACTGAAAACAGAAGCTATGAGTCAAACCAGGCACTAAATCCAACAGACAGGAGGTCAACACACACACACACACACACTCACACGCACGCACGCACGTGCGCGCGCGCACACACACACACACACACACACAGCAGCTGCAGCTTCAGAAAACAAACCAGCAGCAGCTCGGGGGAGCAGGAGGAGGAGCAGGAGCAGCTTTTTCATTTTCATTCTGCAACATAAAAGCCCCTCCCCCTCCTGCGGCGTTCAGTCTGTCCGTCTGTCGTTGGGCTGGTTTGATTGGCTGGCTGAGCCGTCCGTCACATGTCGAGCAGGTGAGAGGAGGAGCATGCTCAGTGTGGCGGCGGCGCTCAGTTGAGGTGGAAGCCTTTCTCCATGGTGGCGGCTAACAGACGCTCCCGCATGATGTCCTCCGACGAATACTCGGGCAGCTTCAGGTAGTGAACGCACGTGTTCACCGACGGATAACTGGAGTCTGTGGCGTCCACCTGAGGGGAGGCGGCCAATCGGGTTACTGAGCAACAGAGAGATCCATTCAGACTTGTGTGGCGACGTGGTGAGACAAGGTTTACCTTCCTGACGATGGTGAGGCGGGGGTGCAGGTTGGCCAGGCCACCGGGGGGCAGCGTGGAGCAGCCAGTAGTGAACTGCAGGAAGGCTTTTCTCTCGTCTGAAGACATCCCACATAAAACTGTGACAAACCTCAGGAAGCCAGGACTGAGGAGGAGCAGAGGAGGCGTTAATACAGTGGTTCCAATAACATGGTCTCGGAGTCCAGGTATGTGACCTCCACCTGCTCTCACCTGTCTCTGGTGTAACCCAGCTTTGGTTCAGTGTAGTTGATGATGTCATCAGCTGTCCAGGAAGGCGATTGGTTCCCACAGAGAATCATCTGCACCTCCCGATGGCTGAAGGAGCTCAGCTTCTCCATGGGAAAGACTTGGTTAAAGCCCTCTGAGGAGGAGAGGAGGAGTCACATACTGTGTGTGTGGACGAGTGTGTGTGTATATGTGTTGTGTTGCGTCTGGACGAGTATGTGTGTGTGTGTGTGGTGTCTGGACGAGTGTGTGTGTACCTCTGAAGGCCTCCATCTGTTTCTGGATCCCAGTGTGCATACAGAAGTCAAACATGAGCTCCACGTACTCCTCAGTGTTCTCCATGGTGACCATCTACACACACACACACACACACAGGATGAGGACGACGCTCTGTGACATAATCGTGTGTCTGCATCTGTTGCCATGGTTACCTCGTCGTCTCCGTTGGGTTTGAGATCCACTGCAGAGAAACCGTGAACTTTGGAGGACGGACAGAACTGGAAATTCAACCTGCAGGGAAACGCCAGCCTGTGTGAGATCACTTTCACCTGTGTGAGTGTGAGTGTGTGTGTGTGTGTGTGTGTGTGTGTGTGTGTGTGTGTGTGTGTGTGTGTGTGTTACCCGAGGTCTTCAATGCTGAGCGGGGGTCCAGATCCCAGAGGGTTCCTCAGCATCAGGTCCTGCAGTCTGGTGTTCTTCTCGTCTTCAGAAAGACTCTTGCTGGTAAGAATCTGCCTCCTCTTCACCGCCAGCTCCTTGACCTCCTTCAGGAAGCTCGCTCTGGAGGAGGAAGTAGTAAACATCCAGTCAGTGTTAAAACTCCAGATTAAACTTTCATGGATCAATATAACTAGTTGATATCAAACCCCAGCGAACATCGTTCTGCGTGTTTCATTATTTCTTCGGTTCAATGCAGCAGCATCGTAAACAACCGAGGCAGCGAAATAAAAAGCTGAAAATATAATCAGCAGGTAAAATCCAGCTTCATCGACACCTAAGACCTCATTTACACGGCAACGTTTTCAAAACAACGTTTTCCGAAACGCTGAAAATGATGATACAGGTTTCCTGTATGGCCACCAGTAGGTGCTGTTTGTTTTTGTAATGAACCCCAGCGCGCGCGCACACGATATAAACACTAACTTAACATTACAAAGTTGGATAGTTATTACAGTGACTATCAAAATATAAGTACCAAGTCCCAGGAGAATATGAACAGAGAGTTATGACACTCTGGAGGTGATTGTTCATCTACTGAGCATGTGCAGAAGAACTACCGTATTTTCCAAACTATTGAGCGCACATGGATATAAGCATCATCTGCAAAATAAAAACTAAATATTAAAGTACATATTTAGGCCACAATTGACTATAAGCCACAGGCGTCCACGTAAGAGGGCAGGAATTTCACTGCAGGAACACGGGGATTCCATAAATTCCCGCAAATCTGTCTTTCCTAGTGCAGGAATTTCCAGCACACAGTACTGTGTGTGTGTGAGAGAGATTTCTGAGCCAGGGAGTCCAGCAGGGCGGCTTTACGTGATGCACCTGAACGCATCACTTACGGCCGTCAGCTGCCGGAGCTCCTGACCACGGAAAGCAGCAGTCAGGAAGAGCAGAAATATCATTTTCAGGACAAGTTTTGGAGAAGCAGAGGCTCAAAACAGCATGCATCTGGATGCCGAAGTAGAATCTGGTGGCATGAAGCCCGTTAACACAGAAAAATACATAAATTAGCCACGTGATTTTATAAGCTAAGATTTTATAGGTTCAGAACGTGTGAAAAAAGTAGCGGCTTATAGTCTGGAAATTACGGTATTGCTTGCAGCAATAGCAGCGTTTCCACACGGAGACAGATCTGGACCATTTTCTAAAAGTCACCACTCGGGAGCCGTTGTCAAAAAGTTGAGTTTTCATTTAGAACTGTTGTGGCGTAAGCGAGGCCCAAGTAAATCCATTACCAGAGGCGGTGCAGCAGCCCTGCAGTGTCATTCTGCCCTCACCTGTGCGGGTTGACGAGGTGGAAGTCGTCCCAGGTCAGGATGCCGTGGTACCAGGCGGGCGGTTTGGGCTTCGGGGGGTCCATGATGAACTCAGACTTGGAGTCCTCGTCGAAGCTGCCCACGGAGAAGGTCTCCTGGCTTTCCTCGGTGGAGGCCTCCGACTGCACCTCGGACAGCAGCAGGAAGGGCTGCAGGTGCAGCCGCTCGGGGTCCAGGCCCTGCGGCGGCGAGCCGCGCGACTGGTACAGCAGCTTGCTCATGTTGGACTTGATGTCGCCCATGCAGAGCAGCTTGAAGAAGGGCTGCGACACCGGCAGGTCCACCAGCCGGTTGTCCTGGATGCACTTGGCCAGGAAGACGCCCAGGAAGTGGAAGAGCTTGGTGATGCGCTCCAGCTCCTCGCTGTCCTGAGGGAACGGCGCCGGGAACAGACCGCAGGAGCGCTGCACATAGAACCCGGGGGGCTTCAGGCCACCGCCCAGGTCCACCTGAGAGTGGAACAAAGAGATTCTTGATGAGTGGGTGACCCGTACAAAAGGTATCTGTGTGTGCAGTGTGTGTGTGGTGTGTGTCCAACCTGTCGTGACTCGTCGTCGGGGAAGTCGTCGTCACACAGCCAGATCCCGAGAGACGTCCTCTGAAACTCTGCAGCCACCAGAGCATAAAACTCCAGAGTGGGACCGAGACCGGTTCCCTCCTCACCCTGAAACTCCACCTACACACACACACACACACACACACACACAAAATCAAAGTGTTTTTATTCTCCAGAAGCAGTGACGCAGCTTGGAGCTGCTCCAGCAGGCGGCGCCGCCTCTCACCTCCAGCACAGACTTGCGGTCGGCGTGCAGCTGCATGACAGACTCCGCCCACTCCATCATGGCCTCTCTGCGGGGCACTTTGACTCGCTCGTGTTTGAGCCGGCCCACCCTGAACTCCCCCGGGTCGTCCCGCCGCACCGTGGTGGAAGGCCGCGAGCGCTCCATGGTCGCCTCGCGGCGGTTCTGCAGCCACACGATGGCCCTACACGGAGACACACGGCCAGAGATTCAGTGTGTCACAGTCGAGGCGTGTGTGCGTGTGTGTGTGTGTTTTCTAACGCTCCTCAGACTCACCTGGATGCTCCGAACGCCGTGCAGGTGAAGTAGAGCTGTCGGGTCTCGAAGGGGATCAGGAAAGGACACTTGGAGGTCAGCTGTTCACACCAGTCGGGCAGCGCGCCGCTCGCCAGGGCCAGAGGTTCCTGCAGGACACCAAACACCTCGTTACACCCAGCAGGATGTCCAGCAGACACACGCCGACACCGAGCGGTCTCCGTCTCTCACACTGACCTCGATCTGCTGCAGGATCTTGGTGGTGATTTTCTTGCTGGTGAATTCTTCTGGAGAAGCGTTGAACTGCAGCTCGTCCACGTCTACACACACAGGAAAACTTAATCACGTTTGTTCTGTTGATGGCTCACGTAGTGTGTGTGTGTGTGTGTGTGTGTGTGTGTGTGTGTGTGTGTGTGTGTGTGTGTGTGTGTGTGTGTGTGTGTGTGTGTGTGTGTGTGTGTGTGTGTGTGTGTGTGTGTGGTCGTACCCTCCTGCAGTGTGCGTGCGTTGGAAGCATCGTCTCCTCCGATGATGTAGAGGATGCGCAGCAGCTGCAGGACGTCTTCCACCCCGCAGGCGTTCTGGCTGCAGCCCGCCTTCGCCTGAGCCGCCTCTCGGGCGCAGCCCAGGATCTCGCTGCTCTGATTGGCGGACACGGAGCTCGGACTCAGGCCCCCGGAGCGACTGCCGTGCTCGCAGAAGTCCTGGGGTGGTGAGGGGTCAGAGGTCAGAGGGGCCTCGGTGAGCAAGAGGCTGTGATGCAACAGAATGACTCACCATCTTACTGCTCTCCTTCTCTTTATCCGAGTCCTTCAGCTCCCGGTACATGATCCTGTGAGACAGGAGAGCAGTCAACACACACACACAAACACACACACCGACACTGTACGAGCATGACTCATCATTTCTCACCACTAATGAGAACAAACACAAAACACATCCAATCATGACTCAGCTTTGTGTGAAAACAGAAGCTTCAGTCTAACATCAGTGACCCGTGTCGCTTAAGCTCCACCCCCTTCCTCTCTTACGTGTACGTGGGCTCCCAGATGCGCCGCAGTTTGTCTGTCTTCACGGATCCGTTACAGGAGAGCTGCAGCAGCCGCTGGACGTAGTAAAAGATGGTGGACTTGTAGTTGGACAGAGGAAGCTCCACCTCACGGGTCGTACCCAGGCCGGCCACCTGGGGGCGTACAAAACAAGTGTCCAATCAGAACGGAGGACAGAGGCGTCCAATCAGAAGCGGAGGATGGTGTGTTTTTACCTTAAGGGTGAGAGACAGGTGAGGAGAAGGAGCACACTCCACCTCCTCCTGAACCTCCGACCGAGGAGTCCCTGGAACAGAAAGTCAGGTCAAGATTACACACTGCTTGTGTGTGTGTGTGTGTGTGTGTGTGTGTGTGTGTGTGCGCATGTGCGTACCTGGCGGCGGGATCTCCAGATCAGTGGTCTGCTGGACGTTGGTTCTTCCTGGTCGGGGGTCGAAGGCGGGGACGAGAGCTGAGAACTGTCTCTTGAGGACAAAGTCATCGTCCCAGGTCCTCCTGCGTCCTCCTTTGGTCTCATACTCTTCCTCCTCCTGCACACACACACACACACACACACACACACACACACACACACACACACACACACACACACACACACACACACACACACACACACACACACACACACACACACACACACACACACACACACACACACACACACACACACACACACACACACACACACACACACACACACACACAGTCAGTATGAAGCTGCTACGTCTTTGTCCACCAGTATGATGACGTCTCATACCAGGACCTCCTCGTATTCTTGGTCCTCCTGATTGTCGTCTTCGTTCTCGTCGTCGTCGTCGTCCGGTTCTGGGAGGTCCTCCTCGTCGTCCAGCTCGGCCAGCAGAGTGTTTGCCCTGCAGCTGTCCAGGAAATCTGCGGGGGTGGAGGAGGAGCAAAGACAGGAACCAGACGTGAGAACTTAATCTGAACACAGTCAAAACAAGTGAAAATGTATATTTTTTTGCGTTTTAGCTTGAAAATGTTCACGTTTACACGTGTGGTTTTGTCATGAATCCACACACGCAGAGAACAATCAGCTATAAACGGACTAATCAAGTGTGTGTCTATGTGTGTGTTTTTGTAGGGTCACCAACCGTAGAGAGAGAACTCCGCCTCCTGACCCGTGTCACTCTCACTGGACGTGGACGTCAGGCTGGTAGTCAGGGTGTTGCTAAGCAACTGTCCCACCGACAGACCGGTGGTTGCCGTGGCTACATTATTGCTGCTGGTGACTATGGAGGTCGACATGGTGACGGTGGAGGTGGTGCCGGTGGTGGTGAGGTTCGGGAAGCTCTGAGCGCCCATGAGAGGAGAAGCTGCGGGCAGACAGACAAGACGTTTGTTGGAGCGCCGGGTCACGTGACTCAGCAGGGCCACGCCCCCACATCACATCTGGCTGCATCTGTCTGTGCTAACACGCTAACATGCTGTGTGCTAAAATGCATCAACCTCCTCTCATAACGAAATACTGCCAGAAACATATTGTTTTTAATGAATCTTGCATGTTTAGTACATTTCTGACCTCTATTGAGCTGCTGTTCTACAGATATGAGAGAGGGAGAGCGAGAGAGAGCGAGAGAGATAGAAATGGTCATTTTCAGCTGCAGAACCTCGAGTCTTGAATCGGGAAACTAAAGGACTTTAGCATTGGAGCTATCATGGCGTTCAGAGCTGTGAAAGTCTTGGTAAACAGGACAAAATTGTATCAACATGTGGTGAGACAACCTCACTGACAGATGCCTAGCTTCAAGGCTAACTCCCTTCGCCACATTCACCCATGGGGAAGCGAGGCATTGCGGTGCTGCTGGTACTCACTGGCCGTGCTCATGACGTTCCTGCCCAGCGTGTTCGTGTTGTTGTCACTGCTGCTGCGGCTCAGGTTCATGTTGTTGGTGGCGTTGGTGCGCGACATGTTGGGCGCGCGGCGGACGAAGGACTCCATGAGGCTGGCCTCCCGTGATGACAGGTTGGGGACGCTGGCGCTGGAGCTCATGGGGGCGCCGGCCGCCAGCAGCGAGTTGACCGACAGCCGGGCGTTGGTGGCCGAGCAGAGGGGCCGCTGGGAGGGCGCGTCCTTGCTGGACGACTCGGAAACAGAGCTGACATCGGGCGAGCTCACGCTCACCAGCCCCATGGAGATGGCGGCGGCCGGGTCAGTGGCGGCCGCAGAGTCTTTGTTCCTGGATTCATCCCCGATGGCGGACGTGTCCGCGGTGAGCGTGCCAGAGCTGGACGCCGAGCCGGAGCCACCCTCCACGGCGGAGGACAGCACCACAATGGGTTCCTGTAGGTGTCCATCGGGGCAGACCCCGCCTCCCAGTATGCCTCCCAGCCCGGCGCTCTGGTCCAGCGGCAGCCCGTCGGTCCTCCTCTCCAGCCGCGGGCCGGTGGCGCCCGGCAGCCCGGCCGAGGAGCCGAGGCTGATGTCGGAGGAGGAAGCCACGCTGCACACAGAACTGCTGCTGCCCTTCCTGCTGGACGAGCTGGCCCCACCCAGCGATGAGGCCCCGCCTTTGTCCGGGCAGTTATTTTTCACCAGGCTGCTCCACGACTGCTGCTGCGAGGAGGACGAGGTGGACGACGACGAAGAGGAAGTGGCAATGGCGCCACCGCCCACAGCCGGCGTTGCCAAGGGTCCCACCGCAGGGGAGGCGGGGCCTGAAACAGTGGATGAGACAGGTTTGGGTGACGGCGCTGTGGCAGCCGACTCAGGGTCGTACCCTGGGGCAAGCTTGAGGTCAAACTTCCCTTCAGCGCCCATACGGTAAGAGTTAGAGCCGCCAGCATCCCAGGTTACATCAATCCAGCCTGGATGAACAGAGAGACAGGAGGAGACGGACGGATGGATGTCAGAGACCCAGCAGAGAGACAGACGGACAGAGACAGACAGGAACAGAGAGACAGACAGAAACAGAGTGACAGAAGCAGCTTACAGTCAGATCAGCTCCACACTGATTACAGATCAGAGAAAGTCTTTGAGGTCACAAAGAGGAACAGAAAACAATCCAACCTGGATCTGATCAAAACATCTGCATGTATAAACAACATGAGGGCGTTGACTTCTAAAATCACCAGAGCTGCTGTGATATGGATCAAATTACAAGGGGCGGGGCTGATTCAAACTTTCCTATTGGCTGCAGAATGAGCACACGCCCCTTTGATTTGGAGACGGTTGAGAAGATTTCTATTTAGGATTCGCTACGGATAGGATAAATATGTAAAAAGAAATTTTACTCCGATTCTCATGTCATAGCTTCTTGTGAATCATCAGAAAAAATGTCAGTGTGAAGAAATGAGCTCTTCACTCCAAATGTAAGAGAAAGATTATCACTGCTGGCGTGTTGATGTGAAGCAACCAGAGAAAAATATGAGCACGGTCACAGAAAACAACACTCAAAGCAAAGGGAGGAGAATTTTGGTGGTAAAATGCAAAGCGTCAGAAGCACAAAGTGAAAGAACTCCAAACGGCAACGTCACTTTCACATCAAATACACATCTGATCACGAAGGGGGGGGGGTTGCTGCTGCTGCTGCTGCTGCTGCCGCTGCCGTTTTACCCTTCCTGAGACAACTGGGTGGAAACGAGCCAATGAGCCTATTAAACACACTGCCATGTGGAACCTGTCTGATGTTTGAACCTGCTGCTAACATGCCGACTGAGCATGATGTGTCACAGCTCTGGGGTCAGAGGTCAGAGGTCAGGTTTCATATTGTGGGGATTCAACACAAGGCCCCGCTGCCAGTGTACGACCCGTCATCACCTTACACGATACATGTGCTCGTCTTACCGTTATGTGCCTCACCGGTGACCGTGCCTTCGCCGGCCGGGTTGCCATCCTGATCGCGCCACTTCCAGTCGATGCCGCGGACGACGCGCGCTCCAGGTACGATGTACTTCATCACCTGAGAGCGGAAGAGGCGGCGCTGGCGGCGCAGGTTGGCCTCGGCCTCCTTCACAGCTTTACCTGAAGGTGGAGAGATGGGACGGGACGGGTCAGCCACAGCAGAGACGCTGGCGGACAAAAAGTGGGTGGGAAGTGGGCAGCGACGACGGCGGACGGTGCGACTCACCCAGCTGGTCCTCGCACACGGCGCTCACGTTGCCGTACAGTTCCAGTCCAGACAAAGAGAGGTAGTGCGTCTGTCCGCTGGCGTTCTTCCCCATTTGTTTGATGCGGATGTGCCTCCAGCCCTGCTTCTCGTCTTTGGACGGGTCCAGAGGCCACGTGGCCGTCGAGCTGAGACACAGACAGGCCATCGTCAACAACAACGTCACAGACACAAGTCATCGTCAACAACAACGTCACAGACACAAGTCATCGTCAACAACAACAACGAAGTGAGTTACCCTGGTTCATTCAGACTGCTGTCGTCAACGTGGGTGTACAGAGTCGTCCAAGTCTGGCCGTCCTTCGACACCTGAAACACCCAGTTCCTCAACGCAGAGCGTCCGTAACCCCTGCAGGAGGAAGAGGAAGAAACATGATAGAAGTGTTTCAGTTGGTTGGCCATCATCTCTTTGAGTGAAGCTGTATTTGTTTAGGGAATCTCAGAGTGTGGGTGCGTCTTTCCTCTCCTGGCGTGTTTATATCAGATAGTCGGTGCGTTTGTTTCGTTGCCTGGCATATCTCAGAGTATTGGTGCATTTGTATAGGTGCGTTTGTTTCGTTCCCTGGTGTATCTTGGAGTGTAGGTGCGTTAGTCTCATGGTGTAGGTGCGTTTCTCTCCAGACCTGGCGTGTCTCAGGGTGTAGGCGGAGGGGATGACCCAGAGGCCGAGGTCCACGGCGAACCAGGCGTTCTTGTCGTCGTTGGTATGACAGTTGAGGGCGGAGCTGTCCCGGCTCAGGATGTCCTCCAGCCGGCCATACGGGAGATTCCGCCCCTCTGATGAGGTCACCACCACCAGGCCATACGCAGCGGGATTCACCCACTCGTACGCCGTCCTGCACGCAGCAGGGACAGAGAAATGTAACTGACCCACACAATGCATGATGGGAAACGAGAGACTCCTACACCGTTGGTCCAGAAGTGTTGGGACAAACGGAACACACAGATGTGAGGTTCTTACTTGGCATTGGTTCCGACCCAGTAGATGATCCCATTCTCATCAAAGTCGTGCTGGTGTCTGAAGGTGAAGGTCTGACCTTCCCTCAGCTTCCTCACGAACACAAAGGACGAACGCTCAAAGTCGTACCACTGCTTCGCCACCTGGAGGAGGAGCAGGAGAAACAGGGCAGTTCGTGAAGCTGCTGGCTAAAACGAAGCAGTGAAGTTCTTCATTGTGACCAAGAGTTCCTCCTCCTCCTCACCATCTTCAGCAGGTACTGCTCCAGCGACTCCACAGTGGCCAGCGGCTCCATCTTCAGCATGCGGCCCGTCCGGTCGATCAGGGCCGTCTCTCCCGGCGCTCGCTCCAGACGGAAACGCAACCTCCTCGTCAAGATCTGACGCACAAACACACAAACTGTAAGAGACGACGAAAGCGAGACCGTCGGAGAAAACGGAAGAAAACCGGACTCAGCAGCTCACCTGCAGGTTGTATGAGGATCCCGGAGTGTCGTACAGGTGCAGAGGTAGACGTTCGATCGACTCCAGGACTGCTATCAGTTTACGGATTAAGGCAACGGCTGGTCGGCTGCAAACACACACACACACACGCAAAAATTAATTAATCAATAACTAGACATAAAAAACTTACAACCAGCTGGTGGACTTGTGTCGTTACCTTTCGTCGTCTTCATTCTCACTGAAAGCCGCCTTGAAGACATTGATCCTCTCCATTAAAGGCTTACAATCATTTTTCAGGTCCAGGTCCAAACTCTGTGCACACACACACACAAAAACACACATTGATGCAAGTTCCAACAAATACAACCTGAGTTTGAACTAGTCAGTGTGTTTAACCTCAGAATAACTCACATTTACACATATGCACATTATCGTTAACCGGATTAAGTATTGGCTAAGCATTTTCATATTGACTCAGCATTTTTAGACTGACTCAGCAAATAAGTGAGTCAGCATTTTTATACTTACGCAGCATATGAGTGAGTAAGCATTTTTACTGACTCGGCAAATAACGGGTGAGTCTGTATTTTTTATACTGACTCAGCATATAAAGAAAGAGTCCGCTTTTTAAACTGACACAGCATTTTTGTACATACTCGGCATATAACTTGGGTGTCAACATTTTTTTACTGACTCAGCATATAATGAGTGAGTCTGCATTTTTTATACTGACTCTGCATTTTCATACCCACTCAGCATTTATAGCAAGTGAGATAGCACTTTTGTAACGACTGAGCATTTTTAGGCCGGCTCAACATCCCATGTGTGTGTGATGATCGTTGTTGACTCACATTGTTGAGCACGGTGAAGAGAGCCTGAACCAGACCGCTGCTACACATCTCATACGGAGAAATTGTGTTTTCATCCTTCAGCACAACGATCAGGTTCTCCAGAGCTGTTTTCATCAGGTCTCTCCACGTGTTCTCGCCCTCAGAGCACTGGAACACCACATCAACACAACACGATGAAAACACAACGAAAACACAACAGTGTGTGTGTGTGTGTGTGTGTGTGTGTGTGTGTGTGTGTGTGTGTGTGTGTGTGTGTGCGTGCGCACACCTGTCTGTGTGTGTGCAGCTCCCAGGCAGACTCCAGCTGCGTGGAGATGTTCCTCAGGGTGACCACCACTCCTCTGGGCATGCTCTCCACAGCTTTGAAGTGGTCGTCGTACAGCTCTCGGGCCATGCTCTTCACCTTCTGCTTCGTCTTCTCCAGCTTCGACTTTAACTTCCTGCCGCGCTTCCCCGTCCAGCCTGTCACAAACTCAGAGCCTGCGTGCGCACACACACACAAACACACACACGACGTAAGCATCTAATCATTTCAAATACAAAATTTAAAAAAAGAAAATATGTCATCTCTTTGGAACCCTAATAATATAAAATATAATTTACAACATTTACCAGACCATCAGTTAAGAAATGCAACAAATGTAAAGCATGTCTAATGTATTTGTTTTTTGGATTAAAGCCATTTTTCTGCTGATGCTGGATGAGAAGACGATGTCTCGGACTCACCCAGCGACGTCTCGGCTGTGAACGAGTGTTTGGTTCCCCGGTTGGACTCGAACACGAAGCCGGGCAGGTCCTCCTTCAGGATGGTGGCCTGCTGGCCGTCCGAGTTGTGGATGGCAATCTCTCCGTCCTTGAGGCAGGTGAGGGACCAGTTCCCCACCGTCAGCTTGGTGGGGCCCACGCTGGACAGGACGGGCTGGCTGGCCGTCACCGGCTTCACCTGGCTGCGCGCTCGCTGGAGCTTCTCCAGGAACTCACTGCGGGACTCTGGGAGGACACGGGGCAGGTTAGTCAGGCAGTATGGCGTGTGCTCGGTGTGGCGTGTGCTTGGTGTGGAGATCTACCGGAGCTATCGGAGCCGCCCTCGGGGCTCCCGCTGGAGTACATGGTGGCCAGCTTCCCATCCAGGATGAAGCGGAACCAGCCGTTAGAGCCGTTGGAGAGCTCTAGGGCGGCGGCGTCCGACCAGATGTAGAGACAGTCGCGCCCCCTGATGATGGACCAATCCCTCCAATGGTACGGCTTCCCCTGCTGGATCTCCCTGGCATCCTCCTGCACCTCCTCCTCCTGCAGGAGACATGGTCACACTATTAGACACACAGCTTTTTTCCTGCAGTCAGTGAACGCACCACAACACAAACATCAGTCACTTTTCAGTCATGTCCAACACGATTGATAGAAGAAGACAAAATTTTTTTTTAACTTTCTCCTGCAAAGATTCGGAGGGACGATTCTGTACATCCTCTGCATTCAATACGTGAGACGTTTGGTATTTTATCATCACACTAGATGATAATAGTTAATCAGTTTCGTTTTCAAAAAGTTCCACCTTGAGAGTCATTGCTAAAGAGATTTCAATGACGCCAAGCACAGTTATTGTATGAATGGACACCCAAAACACAACAAACGTTTTCCGTTGTCGCTAGAAAACATGTAAATGGGGCTTAGGTTTGAAACTCCTGCAGATCGGGCGTTTCAAACAGAGGCACCTTTAGTTAACGTAGTGCGTGATGAAGCAGTGACGGAGGCACTACCTTCTCAGGTTTGGCCTCGTCTTCGTTCTCGTCGTCAGACGCCGGCCCTGCCAGAGTCGACACCTTGTTGATGACTCCCAGTCGAGCGAGCTGGTCCAGGAAGACGTCTCCACCTTTGTCCACCAGATCTCTGATGATCTGCAGGGCCAGGAGGTGGCCGTCGTCGTCGTCCTGGCAGAAAGGAGGAGGAACAGAGAGGTTTAGGTTTGGTGAAGGAACAGCATCAGTCTGTTTTTACTGCAGAGTGTGTGTGTGTGTGTGTGTGTACCTCCTGGTCGAGGACGGTCGCAGTGATCTCCACCAGCACTGTGGGCAGGTTGTGTCCCGTCTCACTGTCACAGACTTCCTTCAACAGAACCTCACTGCTGTAATGAACCATCTTCCTGATCAGGGCCAGACTGGCTTTCCTGAAACACACACACACACACACACACCTGGGGTCAGTCTCAGGAAAACAAGGTTGTTTTTTTTTACTATTTATTTTGTAAGACATTGCAGACAAGGAGCCCATCACCCCGTGTGGTGGGCGTGTCCTATGCCAGGGTTACCTAATAGAAGGCAGCATGGTTTGCTGAAAGGTTTGTGCAAAAACAGGCAGCAGCCTCTTCAGGTAGATGGGGGCCATCTCGGGATCTCCTTTGGGCTCGCTGCTCTCCTCCTCCTCCTTGTTCACATCCTTCTTCTTCTTGTCGTCACTCTTGTTCACCGGACACATCCAGTCACCTGAAACACACACGGTACAAGGTGCTGACAACCTGGACTGAGTTACAGTTACTAGTTACATCTTTACTCCTTCCTGCAGATAAAAAGTAAGGAGTTTCATTGTAGAGTAGATTTGAATGCCCTCTCTTAATCATTGAATGATTTCTGTGACTGATCACTTTGAACAGTAGCGGAGTAACTTTACACATCCCTGGTGATAAAAGGAAACCAGTTACCAGTTAAAGTATCTCTTGTATAACTTACCAATGAATTACAGTTATAGCCACTGTAATAACTAGTGGAGTGACTGCTCATAAAATGTAACTCACTACCGAAGTAACTGCTGTTAAAGTTACTACTTTGAGAAGGAGTCAAGCTACACTATTAATTTCCGAAGATACAAAGGAAGTACCGTCATTTCCTACCTATTGAGCACACCTGATTATAAGCCACAACGACAAAATTTATAAAGAAATAATAATAATAATAAGGTCAGAGTTACGTGATGTACCTGAACACATCACCCATGTATCGGAGGCATGAAGCTCCTTAACCCGTAAAAATCTACAATCGAGCAAAGTCATCGTTTAAGCCGGAGGGTTCAAAGTGTGTGAAAAAAGTTGCGGATTATAGTCTGGAAATTACGGTAGTTACTCATTAACAGTCACAGAGCTGCATTATTTGGGCATCAATTACATGAGTTAGTGGAAGGAAGATGCTCTATAGTCTGGATGTTAGCAGCTGTGTGGTGCGTTCACTGACCAGGTGACTGCAGGATGGCCACCACCTCGCTGTGTCCTCTCTCTCTGGCTTTGTCCAGAGGAGTCTTTCCATCCTCGTCTCTCAGGTCAGGATTAGCTCCGTGACGCAGCAGAGTCTGTACACACACACGTAAATCAAATAAAGTATTTCCAAGTTCCAGCTAATTATCTGAAAAAACACACACAAATACTGTACATAGCTCTGGGTGCGTGCGTGTTTTTGTTACCTTGGCTACTTGTGGGCGTCCGAAACAAGCAGCGTAGTGCAGTGAAGATGACCTCTGACCTCTGTTGACATCAGCTCCTCTCTCACACAAAAACTCCACCTGAAACACACACATATATCAGAGTAGACTGAACAATAACTCAAGTCAAGAGACTCTACACAGGTGACCTTTGACCTCAACTGACAAGAACCTGTTGGAGACATCCTGTGTGCGTGTGTGTGTGTTAGATTTAACATGACCACATTCGTCAAAGAGTCAGATATCATGTTGGGATGTTAGAGGTTGTATTTACCATCTCCTGGGTGCCGAAAGCTGAAGCCCAGTTGAGGAGCGTCTGTCCAACATCGTCCATGAAGTTCACCTCAAACGCTGCAACACAAAACTCTGCGTTACACACACATCTTCAACGCGTCTCGGCTGCCATGTTTGTTTGTTTGTTTCAAGGCAGCGTGAATGATTAAAATGAGTAACAATGTAAAGAAGAGAGGTCTTAGTTTTATTATAGACGGGAAGTGTTTCAACTGCTGGGTGATGAGAATGTGGGGGCGTGGCCTGACCTCCGGTGTCGATGGCGTCGATCAGAGCGTCAGTGTCCTTGCTGCGGATACAGTCGATGAGCTGACGGTGAGATCTCTCTCCGGAGCTGTCCAGGCGCCGCAGGCCGGGGATGCGGCTGGTAGAGCCCGCCGTGGACTTGGGCAGCGCCTTCCGTCCCTCGAACAGCAGCACCAGCAGGAGGTCCACTAGCCGCATGGTGTCCAGCACGCAGCGCTCGTCTCCCCCCAGCGCCGACTCCATGGAATCTGGCAGCGCCGAGCGCAGCAGGTCCTGAACGCAGCACAAGGGGTGGAGCCATCAGATCAGACCTGCTCACTCTGTGTGTAGGTGTGTGTATGTGTGTGTCTGTAACGTACATGTGTGACGAGTGGAGAGCCGCGGCACAGCGTGGATAGCAGGCTGACGATGGTCGACACTTGGTTGCTCAGCTTGGAGTCGGGGGCCGAAGGGGTGGCGCCCGTGGAGGGCCGGCCCGGCTTACAGGAGGAGGCGGGGCCCGACACTGTGCCACCGGCGGCCGCCATGCGGGACAGCAGCTCCTCCGTCAGGCCGTGTTTTGCTAAAGGGGCAGGATCCACACCACGGCGAGTGAAGCGGTCAGCTAATGAGGCGAAGCATCGCAGAGCGCCATCTGACACCTGAGGTGGGGGTTAAGAGGCACACATGTCAAACAGCATCCAGATGGGGCGCTACACTGATTCATGTCACACACAACACATCAGATTATCATCTCCGGGACGGGAGAGGAGCTGAGCGGCGCCCAGGGTTACCTGGTGGTCTTCGTGCTTCAGGAGGCTGGACAGCGACTCCACGCAGGTCTCCAGAGACGAGTCCTGCGGCTCCATCTTGCTGCAGAGGCGGGACACCACAGCCATGGCTGAGTGCAGCGTGTCTTTGTGCACCAAGTGGCCGCTGTCCCTGATGAAGCTCAGCACACAGTTCAGGCCACCGGCCTCGAACACGGCGCCCGACTCCCTGGTGCAGATCAGCTCCAGCACCTGTAGGGAGGAACATGAGTCAATAAGTCCCATCCTGATGTCATCAAGGGTCAATCGCACCACTTGAACCAACGTCTACTGACCTTCACGCACTGCTCCGCCAGGTCTCTGCTGGTGCGGTTGTTGAGCTCCACCACCACCAGGCGGTTACACAGAGCCTTGATGGCTCCGTCCACGCCCACGATCCTCCGCGTGCACTCGGCGGACACATCCAGGTAGTACGTGATGGCCCGAGCGGTCACCTCCAGGACGTTATCGGGAGCGCTCTCATCCAGGAAGATCTTACAGAGGGCCGGCAGGAAGGTCCGAGGAGGACACCTGACAGGAGGGCGACACAGAGAAGGAAGTGAGGGGAGGACACAGAGGAGGAGCAGAAGCAGGACCAGGAGAAGGAGGAGGAGGAGTATGAGGAGGTCCTTACGTCTCAAAGCAGCGGTCCACGTTGTCAGACATGAGCAGCAGCATACAGAGCTGCTCCAGAGCGATGAGCTGCATGTCCCTCTCATCTCCCTGACCCATCTGAAGCCACTCCAGGAGTGTGTCCGGGTCCACGTCCGCCATGATGGACGGCCTGACGGGGGGGGGGGGGGGGGGTGTCATTTAATTTTTATTACAAACCTTCATTCAACAAACTGCATTTAAAGAGGGGAGGAAACAAAGTGTGTATGCGTGTGGGTGTCCTCACCTGGCTCAGCGGCCAATCACTGCTCTCTACTGAGTTTCTGTTTGGGACTCATCCAACCAATGGGACGAAAGGAGACAGGAAGCAGGCGCTCGCTCTCACAGGGGATTCTGGGACATGAAGTCTGGTCACCTGTTGAGAAAGAGGAGGTGTTAGGAGGCATTTATGTTCCAAGAAATATCTTGATGCAGATCATAACAGCCAGGAATCATCTGCATCAGGTCGACGTCTCCCAAGAATCCTATACAGTGAATGTAACATGGAGTTCCACAAGGAATGAATCTTGGACCACTGGTAAGACTGATAAAAACCTAAAAACGGAATGATTGTGACAGTCTGAGTGAAGCTGTCTGATAAACATTCTGTAAACATGTTAGCACAACTGAATCCCAGGTTTTCAGAGTGGAACCAACAGACCCTGATCATGTGACTTATAGTTCATCGAATCAGAGCAGCTGAACGCAATCAAGACCACTTGTTAGAATCCTGAGCCGGAGGTACAACAGGAGGTGAAAATTTAAACAAGGAGCAGAAAAACTAATCAACTCAACACTCTGATATTAACCAGCTGCTGTGCTAGCTAGCTGGCCACCCTCAGGCTAATGTGATATCATTTACTTGGAGACACTGTGATCCGGTCTGAGACGAAAACGCAGCTCATCCCCACAGTGAGCTTACAAGTTCTGCTTCCACATCACTTATTGAAGGTTCAAAGTCTCCAGGAAGATAACGGAGGATGTGGAGTCTCAATACACGGTGCACTAAGGCTAACCTCTCGAGTACTGCACACACGAAAGCTCCGCAAAATTCTGCAGCGTTTAAAACCCAATGTAGTTGTTGAAGATTCTGATTGAATACACATAAAATATTTCATGTATATGTGCTAAACTGACAGTTTGAGTGTTTCTCTTTTTATACCAGGCAACTAATCCGATGTAAAAACTTTAAAGGTCAGGAACATACCTACTGGAACACACTTCCAGACCATGTACACAAAGACCGAAACGGTTTGGTGGCATCTGTGAACTTAGCAGACTGCATTTGGTGGCGTTACACTAAAGCAGTGCATGCTGGGAGCCTGATGGGTCCAAGCTAAGTTGATTAGAACCTAATTTGAAGCCTGTCTGTCTGTCTGACTGTGACAGAAACAAGCTGTGCCGCTGCAGATCCTCTTATCACAGATTAATGGGCACTAGCTGCCGCCGAGCACCGGGACCTCCTCCTCTGGAGCCCCGCCGATGTCCACAGAGTGAAGTGAGCAGCAGCTCTGCTTCCAGCACGTCCTGCTGCGCCGCGCACAAAGCCCCCACGCTGGGCCACAGGTTCAATTCCTGCCCCAGGTGGAGGCTCAGCAGCAGCTCGCCGAGTGTCTCACAGGATTTGAACAGAATGAACACAAGCACCACAAACGCATGACTCAAGGGTTCTCACTCAGGTCCTCATTTCACCTGAGATCACTGTGGCGTGTCGCATCCATATCGCAAGAAAATAGACTAATGCTAACGTGTCAAAGAGGATGACCACAACGAGTTAGCAGCTGCAATGCTCACACGTCGCCAGTAATTGGTGAAGATGGCAGCTCTTCAGTAGAACTTGTCTTCACTCGGCAGCAACAGCAGACTCCATGAATTTCTACTCTGATCAGAGTTTGCAGTATTAGCTGCTGTAAAGTCATCGCTGCATTCGAGGACCACAAGGAGTCTTTTTTCGTTTCTTTTTAAACCAATGATATTATTGATAGGAATCTGTCAGTCAGTTTTTCTGTTTCAAATACAGCTATTTTAAATTCTGGTGTCCCACAGGGAGCTATAATGGGACCACTATAGCGCAAATTTACACCACTGATGAAGACTCCTACTGAATTATTATTATTATTATTTTTTTTTTTAAATCTGTTCATTACAATCTGGCAGCACTCATTTTTATAGGTAAATCTTTAACAGATTCTGATGTGAACTCAAATAATTCAAAATCTAAAACTGTTTGATGCTTTGTAACCTTTAAAGGGAGTGTCTAAACTCATGAAAAAAGCCTCTAAAGCTACAGAATAAAGTCATCAAATAAAAAGTAGCAACAATTTGAGAGATTTTTATCTCAAGGTTGTGAAAAAAACACTGTAGAAATGTCTAACTTCTACTCATACAGGAAAAGAGGAGACAAGTTTAGTGAATGTGTTCTTCAGTATCACTCAAGCATCACAACAATACAGTCTGCGAGTTGTGTTTCAGGTCCAAATCAGACCGAGAAAAACTTAAATAAAGGGGAAATGTTCTAATTTAATATTTGAGACGTTGTAGATTGCAGTGATGTTCAACTTGACAGTTTTTCTAATATTGTAATTTGTGGCCACTAACTGCCTTCAACGATCTTTAAGTGAGATTTGAATGTTTTGAGCCTCTGAAGAAACTAAGGAAGCTTTAATTTGGGGACTTTCACTCCATAATAATGATAATTCTGACAACAACAGTGTGTCTCTGGGGGTGTTTATGTGAAGTTGAGGTAAGTTTCAGTCCTGACAGTGATGAAGAAGATGAAGTTGAGGGCAGAAAGAGCCAGAACTTTCTCCACTCGGCTGTTTAATAGTGTTTCAGGGACAAAGCTCCACAGCTCGTCCTCCTCAACAAACCTCCTTTGTTCGGCTCTTTAAACTCTCTCCTCGGTCTTTAAAGTCCCCGCAGAGTAGAACAGACACTCCGGGACTAAACTGTGGAAACTAGGCGATGTCAACGGCTCAGTTCACCTAGAACCGGACCTTCTCCCCCCTCAGTACGGGCCGTGAGGAGCCGGGGGTCTCTGGGTGACGCTGGCGGGCTGAGGAAGCTCCCCAGTGGGGCCTGAAGACGCAAAGTCCGCTGTCCTCACGGATCGCTAGCAGTTAGCCTCGGCGCTTACAGAGCGGCGTCGGGCCGCTCGACAAACCCGTAAAAACAGCAGAATCAAACCTCCAGATCCCCGCAGTGCACAATAAACCCGCAGCTTATTCAGCACAAACACCGATTACAGGCTGCCAGAGCGGCACAACCGGCTACTGGTGACCGGTTAGCCGCGGCAAGCACCGCAGGAGCTAATCTAACCGCTACCTGAAATATAAATTTTTCATCAAACCGCAGTTTGTGCTGACTAACGCCCCACGGATCCGTTAAACTGCCCGGGGTGACTCTCAGGGGGGATTAAATGTGACAGTATGGCATTTTTTTAAAAGAAAGATATCCCTGTGGCCTCCCACTCACTAACCGAACCGCGGGGCTCGAGTTCCGGGAGAGCCGGGAGGCCGCGACGCAGCCTCGGTCACCCGCCACGAGTGACCCCGGAGCTCCGGCTAAGCCGTGGGAAGGATCCACTCACCGTTTTTTCACTCGGCCCGGAGACACTCGGCACCTCGGTGACCGACGCTGGTCAGAGTCCCACCGAAAGGCCAAAGAGCCGCGTGTTTGTCGCCGATGTCCGCGGTCCGGATCAAGGCGTTCCCATGTCGTGTGAACGGCCGTGGAAGGTCAGAGCGTCACGGAACGGGACGTAGCGGGGCGACGAGCGGCCGAGAGCGGACCGAAATGGAGAGCCGACCGGAGCCAGGCTGCTGCGTTCAGGAACCGCCGGAGAGCTCGGAAACTGCAGCGCTGCCAGCGGCCACCCCCGTTCGAGCAGGAAAACTCCAGAAAAAACGTTTAAAAACGTCTGAAAACGTTTTATTTAAAGTAAAAATTCGATTTTATCCCTCAAATTTCTTTCATTCAAAATATCTAACGATGCTGTTTGTCGATAGCATCATTGATTGAAAAGATTATTTTGGACAGGTGGCACACAAAACAACAAAATAAAATAAAAACAGCAAAACATATAAACTTAACAGAGCAAAGTAACCCCACACCAAAAACTAAATAAAAATAAGTTAATTAAATTACTAATGCCCAACCATGTCCGAAAAGGAGGCTTATTTACCCCCACCCCTTCTCCACCTCAACAATTAATCATGTTATACCCCAGTGGTTATTTGTGTGTGTGTGTGTGTGTGTGTGTGTGTGTGTGTGTGTGTGTGTGTGTGTGTGTGTGTGTGTGTGTATATATATATATATAGCTTATTAAGTATTGATATATTTTAAACAATTATATAGGTCAAGTTGTTGCTCTACTTTCTTATATCTATTACTGATATATGATTTAAAAAGCTTAAAAAGCTTTTTAAACTAGCCGGTGCTTTGTTCCATTTCATTCTCTAGGCAGGTTCATAATTTACCCCCTTGTTATACTCATCTTTATCGGTGTTGTTCTAGCATATTGTATTTTGAAGTGTAGTTTTCCCTTTCTTTTTCTGCAGCCCTATTGGAAGTGCACCTTTGCTTGCTATATTAATCACTTGGACAGTTTTGAGTTGGAAGAGATATGAGCGTTTTAAATCTGGTGTTTTGAAGAATAATCCATTTGTGTGTTCAGAAGTGATGTCTCTAATAGTGAGGAACAATCCCAGAATATTTACACCAGCTAACAACAGCCTATTACAATTCTATAAAGTTGTCTTTTTTTCTAATTATGTTTGACCATTTCAAGCTTCAGTAAATTCCTCTAGAACTCAGGAAAGGAAACCAGACTCTGCATTTCAACGAGACTTTTATTGACTTCACGGTGTTAGAAACAAACACACACAGTGTGCACACTGGCGTGAGTTTTAGTGTTGTAGACGACGCAAACATTCACAGTGTGATTGTGTCATGTTGTGAAACTAAAGTGCTGAAATGTGCCTCATAGGCCACCGTACATCCCCAAACTTTAAATCTAACATTCGAAGCCTTCAGGAGTGTGGCCAGAACACTGTTTACCTTTATTTACTGAGCAAACCCCCCCCTGTTAAAGGGCCACCAGTAGTGTGTAGCGTGTATTTCTCTCTGCTGTGCAGGAGTCACAACAACATGTGCATGTTCAGATGAGTGTTAAATATTCTGAAAGTATCACACGTGGTTTAGATATGCAAAACAAAAAGACACAAACCATCTAAAATATGATTAAAATGATTAACAATGAAAAGATACTGAAACAAACAAAATAGAAATGATTACAGAGTGAGACTAAAAGAGGAAGAAAAGTGAAAAGATGCTGAAATACTGAAAGATGAATGTAAGTGAGAAAGAGAAGAGCTGCTTTATACAAAGAGTCTTCTTGTGGTTTTTTTCGTCAGCTGATGCCCCTCGTGACCTTCAACACCCCCAGAGGAGGTTCCTGGACCTCAGGGTGTGATCCAGTGACTCGGCGTTGCTTCTGAGCGTCACAAAAGACGGGCTGGAAATGACTCAAAGTGATGAAACCAAGGGTGAATCTTCAGTTCCGAATGAAACTCATCCAGACGTCTGATTGGCTACGACCTCTCCAGGTAAAAAACTCCACCAGGAGCAGCTCCGACAGAAAAATGATTGATTGTTGACAAGAAAGAGTGATGCTCTTTGATTGTAGAGCCCTGACGTTAGTGAACGCACCGCGATGATTGAGGGACAGTGAATGCACCACTATGATTGAGGGACAGTGAAATGCACCACTATGATTGAGGGACAGTGAATGCACCACTATGATTGAGGGACAGTGAACGCATCACTATGATTGAGGGACAGTGAACGCATCACAGTGTTTGTCCGGTTGAAGGTGAACGCACCGCAGTGATTGTTTGAGGGACAGTGAATGCACCGCTGTGTTCATGGTGTCTAATCAGACGCCTCAAAGGAAGTTGGTCTTGAGCGTGATGCTCGGAGACGACTTGGCGGCGGTGCGGGAGGCCGGGGAAGCGGCGCCGGGCTTGCCGTCGCCGTTCTGCTGGTTTTTGACGGCGGCTTCTAGTCGAGACTTCAGGTGAGGAGCCGACGTCAGGAGAGACCTGCGAGAGGAGAACAACCAATCAGAGCTCGCTCGGAGCGTCACGCCGCACAAACACGTATCCATGGTTACCTGAAGGCCGCCGGGTGCTGCGGGCCGAGACGCATCAGCTCCCTGAGCGCCGCCTCGTGGAGGGAGCGGGACGCGGTGGGGGCAGAGCTAAGTGTGTTTTCATCCAGGAGGAAGGAGATGAGGAGCGGGAGGAGGACGGCCAACAGGTGAGGACCTGCAGGAGGAACACACACACACACACACACACACACACACACACACACACACACACACACACACACACACACACACACACACACACACACACACACACACACACACACACACACACACACACACACACACACACACACACACACCTCATTAACTCGCCACACATTCATTAATCAATAAATAATAGTAATATAAATACACAGTCTAGGTGTGTGTGTGTGTGTTGCAGGGACCAGTAAATGTCTTCACCTTCGTAAAATGTCTCAGCCTATTAAAAAAACATTTTTAAACTGTTTTTACTCTCTCTCCCTCCCCCATATCTTACTCACGCTGACACTCGGAGGCGGCCTGAATCAAAACCTCCAGAGCTCGAACGCCGTCCAGCACGCTGTGAAGCTCCTCTGCAGTCTGAGGACGCAGACGCTCCACCTGCTGAGACACACACACACACACACACACACACACACACACACACACACACACACACACACACACACACACACACACACACACACACACACACACACACACACACACACACACACACACACACACACACACACACACACACACACACACACACACACACACACACACACACACACACGTCTGTATAACAGCTTGTTGCAGCATCACAGGACAGAGTCGGTGTGTTTGAGGAGTGGAGGACAGTGAAGTCTGATGTTTTTCTGTGTGTTTCAGTACCTGCAGGAATCGAACCAGCGGCGGGCCGAGTGCCTGGATGTATGGCACAGCGAGGGTGGGCGGAGCCTGAAAGACGGACGCCAGCAGCTGGTGGCAGCGACTCACCACCTGCAGCAGAGGACAGAGTTTTCTGATGGAAGTCAGTCGACGAGAAAACAGTCGTCATGTTTCTAAACTCTAAACTCCACATAATTCCAGGTTGCAGGAGTCATTTCAGGTCAAGTCGGGTACTCTGTGGATTTCCTGATATTGTTTTGACATGATTAGATAATTTGTTGTTGGGATTTATGGACAAAAACAAGCAGAAGTGCTAAAGTGCTTTCAGTACCCATTAAGCTTTGTCACATGTATTTTATTAAAATTTTACATGACAGAATCAGACAAAGTCGGGTGTAAAATCCTTAAGAGTCAAACAATCACATAACATCCCAACAACATACATTTAGGTTTTAGACTCTGATGTGACAAAATGTGGAAGAGTTCACAGGATTAATGCGAGTGTGTAAAATCTGAAAATGTCGGACAACTTTTCTCATCATTTAAAAATATATTGACAACATGACACCACCGCTATGTACTTTTATTTCATTCTGCATCTTTAGGTGATATTATGTACGTTTGTTTTTGTGTTAATAAATATTGGAGGATTTCGGAGTTGTGAGAGGAAACCAACCTGTAACGCGCACGCACGCACGCACGCACGCACGCACGCACGCACGCACGCACGCACGCACGCACGCACGCACGCACCCACCCACCCACCCACCCACACACCCACACACCCACACACCCACACACCCACACACCCACACACACACACACACACACTGACCAGTGGGTCTTTGTCCTCCATGCAGGCGGTGAAGCGCTGCAGGCTGAGTGTGTGCAGCGGCTCCACCATGCAGACGTCCGGCCCGGCAGACAGCAGGAAGACGGTGAGAGCGGTGAGGAGGCTGACCTGATCCACAGCGACACCACACACTGCTACACCCACACACACACACAAACACAAACACACACACACACACAGTTAACAGTTAAAGTGTTTGAGGTTATTTAGCAGGTTATTGATGGGACTGTACCGCCTCGGGTGTGAGCGTACCCGTGTCCCACAGCGTGAACAGAGTGTGCAGAGCAGATCTCAGCAGCAGCTTCCAGGCTCCTCGGCTCTTCTCCTGCCGACTCATCGGGCACGTCAGGACCAACTTTAGAGCCTGGAGGACCGCCGGGACCACCGGGCCCGGGGCAGACACGCTCCCAGAACTGACCACACCCCCTGGACTCACAGCTGGGGCTGCTGGGTGATGAAACCAGGTTACCACAGGAGTGTGTGTGTGTGTGTGTGTGTGTGGGTGTATATATAAGTTACCTGCGTTTGAGGTGGGCAGGTAAACCAGCTCTCTGAGGACTCCCAGCAGCAGGTAGAGGACAGTGGGAAGGATGGACACGCTGCCTGCAAACAAACACACACACCGTCAATCCAATCAGCCAATTACAGATGATCACACTATATTCCGACCAATCACAGATGGCGATGTTGCTCCCACCTTCAGGGGAGCAGACGGACGGCAGCTCAGAGAGGACACACAGAGCAGAGACGACTAGACCAGCGTCAGAGTCGCTGAGAGTCCTCGCTGCAGCCAAAGGACCTGGACACACAAACACAATACACACACACACACATAGGAGAGAAAACATTCGTTTGTTTTGATTCCAGAACAAAACATTAAAAAACTTTAAACCACATTACACTTAAAAAAGCCTGGTTGATGGACCATGATTGGTTCGCGCTCGTCGAACAGGAGCTATACTGTACAACACTGACCCCAAATGGTCATTAGTGGTATTACTCTGTTTACTACACATCCGTAAGGTCCCTGGAAATGAACTAAATTACAACATAATGAACAAAGGACAGACAGAAGGCTCTGTCTGCATTCTGGTTCTTCTAGACCTGACTGCTGCATTCGACACCGTGGACCACAGCATCTTGGTGTCCCGGCTGCAGCACCTGGTGGGCATCCGTGGTACTGCTCTGGCCTGGTTTAAATCCTATCTGGCAGACAGAACCATGTGTGTTAGCCTTGCTGGCTCTGAATCCTCCTCTGCTCCTCTCACATATGGGGTTCCACAAGGCTCAATTCTAGGGCCCCTGCTTTTTTCCCTGTACCTTCTCCCACTGGGCTCTGTGCTCAGGAGACACGGCATCTCTTTTCACTGTTATGCGGACGACAGCCAGATTTATGTCCCACTTAATAAGAAAGATGCCCCCTCACTGTCTCCTCTCCTGTCATGCCTTGAGGACATTAAAACCTGGATGGCTTTTAACTTTTTAAGTTTTAATGAAAACAAAACTGAGGTGATGGTGTTCGGGCCCAGAGGCTCCTGTAAACCCGCTCTTTTTGACCTGGGTCCCCTGGCTCCACATGTGAAGCCAGTGGTTTTGAACCTAGGTTTTAGAATGGACAGTGATTTTAAATTTGACTCTCAGATTAGGGCAGTGGTAAAGTCCAGCTTCTTCCACCTCAGAAGGCTTGCAAAGGTAAAGACCATTCTGGCACAGCAGCACTTTGAAACAGTAATCCATGCTTTTATTACATCCCGGCTGGATTACTGTAACGCACTTTATGTTGGAGTCAGCCAGTCCTCCCTCGCTCGTCTCCAGTTAGTCCAGAACGCTGCAGCCCGCCTTCTAACTGGAGCACGTAAGAGGGAGCACATAACACCTGTTCTGGCGTCTCTCCACTGGCTGCCTGTGCATTTTAGAATTCGTTTTAAGATTCTTTTATTTGTTTTTAAATCTCTGAATGGTCTTGCCCCGCCCTACCTCTCTGAGCTGCTCCACCCCTACACCCCTGCTCGGTGCCTCTGGTCAGCTGATCAGCTTCTTCTGGAGGTACCGAGGTCCAAACGAAAGCTCAGAGGGGACAGGGCCTTTTCTGTTGCAAGCCCCTCTGTTGTGGAATGAGCTACCACTGCCCGTCAGACAATCCTCCTCACTGTCCACTTTTAAAACTAATCTTAAAACCCACTTTTATTCCTTGGCTTTTAACCATGTTTGAGACTCTGTCCCTGGTTTTATTGTTGCCAATCTATTGTTTGTTTATTGTATTTCACTGTTTTTACTCTTTACTGTACTTTTTTATTTTACTCTTTTATTGGAAAGCACACACACACACAACTCAGCCACAACTGTTTTAAAGTGCTGTATAAATAAAGCTGACTTGACTTGACTTGACTGTCTGAGTATTTAGCGTCGAACATATTTGGTCTTTTCATCTTCCGCTTCCTCCTCACCTGTCGAACTGCTCCCGGACAGTTTGGGGCTAAGTTGTGGGATTTTGCGGAGCAGCACACAGAGGCAGACCTCCAGCGCTCCGAACACCAGCGAGTGACCGGGAATCAAACCGCCCGTGTCCCGTCCCTCCCCAAACTCAGGCACCGTCTCTTTCTCTGCCGCGCCGTCGTCCACTGGGGAAAAAGACAAAAGAATTCTGCTTTTAAAGACAAACTCAATGAAAATAGATGAACAGATGAGGAGCAGAAAAAAGAAACAAGCTGAAGATGCCAAACGTGAGTTTAAGAACATGGGCCGGGGAGTGTCGTACTTCCCAGTGTGTGTTCACCTTCGGCACTGTGGCGTTTCTCTCTGACGAGCTCCTGAGCCGCCGTCACGATCTGCCGCAGTAAATCCAACACGGCGAGCTGAACGCAGGCCGACTCTCTGGTAACCATCAACCTGTGGAGGACGCTGAGGAGCTCCACACTCAGAGCCTGAGGACCCCCCACAACACACACACACACACACACACACACACACACCTCAGTGACCCCCACTTCACAGACACAACAAACTACCGACAATAATTTAAAAGGTTCCTTAATCCTGGTAAGACTCAAATATCCAGTTCTCTCACCTGGTCGTTTCCGATCCTGGCTCGGGGCCAGGGGATGTCGAGGAGCTCCTGCAGAGCTCTGAGACAGGACATGATGTTCTCCATCTGGTCCTCAGAGTGAGGAGAACACAGGAACTTCACGCTGATCCCTAAAACACAGAGAAGAGTAGAGGAGGAGCTCAATGTATCCATGGTTACACGCAGAGGATGAGGAGTGTTCTTCTCCGAGCCGCCCCTCACCCAGAATCAGGTTCAGCCTCTCCGTGTTCACGTCCTCAGGACTTTTGGCTCCGCCCACAGAGCTGCTGCGACCCATGGAGGTGGGTGTGACCGGTCTGGACAAGTTAGCAGGCGAGTCGTCTGATGTCAAAAAGCCTAAACACACACACTCGCATTGAAGTGTCATACATGTTCCAGGGTCTCAGTGAGGAGGAGTGAGGAGGAGCACTGACCTGTGCTGTGGAGCCAGAGGGAGGTGGCGTGGAGGATGGGAGCCCAGGAGGAGGAGTAATGAGCTGTGGCCTGGTTGGAGGTCTCTGCAGTGTAGAAGGATCCTCCTGCAGGAGAAGAAAAAGTCACATTAGGTGAGTTCTTTTAAACTCCTCCACATGATGACACAAACTCCTCCTCCTCGTCCTCCTCCTCCTCCTCCCACCTTCTGCGGGGAGCTGGAGGGACTGGTCCTCCTGAGGGAGCGTCAGCAGGGCGTAGTCCTGCAGCGCCGCCAGCCACAGACGGCTCAGCGTCAACACATCTGATTGGACCAGCTTAAGAAGGCCCGCCCCTCCGGAACCAGGACCCTCATTAGTGGGGGAGGAGCCGGAGAGTTCTGACAGCTTATCAGAACCCTCCTTCATCTTGCCCCGCTGCACGGCCACAATGTACACCTGGAACGGACCAATCAGAAACATCCTCATCATCATGATGTCATTGAACGCATCGCAGCCTTAAAGAAAATGAAAACATGAATCTCGCAGGTTCTCACCTCAGCCCAGGCTTTGAGCACAGCCAATGTTTCCATGGTCGTGGCGGCCTCGTTGTACAGCTGTGCAGACATGTCCCGCCCACTCTGGACTTTAGCCAATGACGAGGCAAGAAGCTGGTGGATGCGCCGCAGGTCGCGCAAATCGCTGACTACGCCGCTAGCGATCCACGCGCTGCACACCTGTAGAAGAGAGGGGGCAGAGTCAGAGATGGTTTGGTCTATAGGGGGATGGACGGGGGGGGGGAGCCTTGCTCACTTGGCAGGCCTTGGCCGTGATGTCCGGAGGAGCGTCTGCGGCAAAGGCGGGTCTGAGAGCCGCTCCCACCTGCAGGTCCGAACACAGAGAGGCAGCCACAGTGAGCTCGGGGAGGAAACAGCTTATAAAAACAACACCACGTACGGCGTGTCAGTATCATCCAAGAATATGACAAGAATCATTTTAGTTGGCTTGTTTTAAAAGTTATTTACTCATTTTAAGTCTTCACTTTACAGTATAATCTTAATTCTTGAGTTAAAAATCTTATTTCAAGATTTCTTATCATGTAAAAATTCACCTGCGTCCTGGACAAATAATTTCACTAGTTTTAAGTAATTTTGTTCTCAAATTTAGTGTTTACATCTTATACGTGTGCTCCCTTTTCTGCAGTGTGTGTGTCTGGTGTATCCTTACGTTGGCCTGGTACTGCTCAAGGATCACGTGTCCGGGGAATTCAGGTTCGGGGACGTCTGAGAAGCGCCTGATGATGACCAGCAGCGTCTGCAGTCCGGCCAATCGCAGCGGCTCGCTGTGGTCCGTCGCCGCCATGAATGCCATCCGAACCAGGTCGCCAAGGTGGAGCACCAGGAAATCTGAGGGGAAATGGGGATGAGGTCAGACACCCGGCAGCAGACGTCGAGATGGCGGCGGCGGCGGTGGCGAGTTTCTTACCGGCGGACTCGTGCAGCCGGCGCTCCTGAGCCAACGCCATGTCGAAGTGAGCCGGGTCGGCATTCTCGCACTGCTCGATGATGCGGCACACGCACTCCACCGCGAAGCGCCGGGTGGTCCAGCGCAGCGCCGTGAACGGACCGCTGGACTCCAGACGGGCCGTGAACACCGAGGAGTCGTCATCCCGGCCGGCGTCCGCCTCCTCCTCTTCTCGAGAAGCCTCCCCCGAAGCGCCACCATCTGGACATAGGAGGGAAGTGTAACATACAGTAGAGTTCTGGCTGAAAATACTGGATTCTCTCAGCCAGAGACCCCCAGACTGATGCGGTGGGTTTCAGTGATTCACCTGTGGTTGCAGACAGGACATCTTTGCACAGTTTGAGCCAGTGGCCGAGTCTGTTGCTGGACGCCAGCATGTGGACAAGCGTCTCCTGGATGTCGGTCCTCAGACCCGGGTCGGACTCCCGGTCCAGCAGAGCGAACAGAGCTCCCTCCAGTCCCACCTCCTTTATGGTGACGTCTGCAGAGAGAGCAGAGGGCGTCTCAATTCTACCTCACAAGTCACGAAACACTCGACTTTATCCCCACAGCTTCATTATGGGCCGTTTAAAATGTGTCTTCAATGTCTTAATGGGTTTTCAATCAGAAAAATAAATAAACTCATAATATAGTCAAGAATTCAACTGCTGGTGGGACTGGATAGAAGTAATCCCCATTATCACTGTAATTAAACTGAATCCAGGGAACCGCATCAACTAAAGTGTCCTTAAAGAGGTGAAAACTGTCAGGATTTTCTTTTTCTGATCGTTGAGTCACAGTGACGCTGAAGTTGTTTTTCCAATATCGGATTTGAAGCATTTTATTTTGTATTTGTGAGTGTCTCACCAAGCTGTGTATTGTCTCGTCTGGGCAGGTCTTTGACCAGAGTGACGGCGTGTTCAGCGACCTCCAGCGCCTCCCGCTGGACGAGCTGCCGCAGACACGCAACCACTGCACGCCGCAGACAAAGGAAGGAGCTACACAGGTTACCCTGTAACACACACACACATGAATTAACCTTTTGCACATTTGTAAGTTTTAAGAAAATATAGATGTATTCATATATTTATTCTCCTCTCCAATGAGTCTGATTTCAATTGTTTCATGATCACACTTATTAAAATATGAACTCCACTTCAATCTGTTATCATAAAGATTACATCTCAGCTGCTAATTTAATCATGACTAGAATATTTAATGTAGGAGTTTTTGTCCATTTTATGTTGGAGTTTAGAGACATGAAATTGATATGAAACAGACACAAGAGACAAGGATGCAGCTGACTGCAGTCACAAACTCTCTCTGAAGATGTGTTGTCCGACTGTGGGCTGTACAGAAGACACACACACACACACACACACACACACACACACACACACACACACACACACACACACACACACACACACACACACACACACACACACACACACACACACACACACACACACACACACACACACACACACACACACACACACACACACACACACACACACACACACACACACACACACACACACACACACACACATACACACACACACACACACACCGAATACTCACACACAGAGCCGGGACCAGGTCTGTCAGGATGACATGATGAGGGCAGAACATGTGCAGCTGCTGCAGACAGGAGACTGAGCGAGCCTGAACCTCACAGTCTGGACCCGTCCACATCACACCGCACCCAACCAGACAGCTGGAGCGCAACGCCGCCACTGAGGCGCCATCACCTGCGCGCGCACACACACACACACACACACACACACACAGATTTCATATTCATAAATAAAAAATTTCATATTTATGAATAAACTGATGGTGTAGCAGCGAGAAGTGTGCAGATAAACAACAGCATTGTATCATTAAATTAAAGCGTTTATTCTTCCCAATTCTGATTGAAACTGGCTGACACACAATAACTAGATTTGTATCTGTATTTAACCTGGGTTCTATCTGCTTTCTCATTGGTTACTCTGATTCGGGGGCCCTACCCTGCAGGTCGGGGCCCAGGCAGGTGATGAGGCCATTCAAGCAGCGTCCCAGGCTGTGGTGCACCTCTGGGTGGGTGGGTGGAGTCGACAGTAGCAGGCGCAGCACCAGTGTGAAGGATGGCTCGGCGTGACTCCGATACAGACCGCCGGATAGGTCTATGACCAGCGACAGGCTGTGGAGAGACCAGGTCTGGACAGACACAGACAGAGTGGGTGACGGAATCTGGGGGGGGGGAGGGTTTACAGGCAGGTACATACCTGGACCTCAGGCGAGGTGCTGTCCTGGCACAGGGTGAACAGGACTCCCAGGCAGGTGGACAGGTGCTGAGCTGAGCTGATCCCTCCAGTGTAGCGATGCAGTGCCCCCAGAGCTAGAGCGTAGCCGCTGCGAGACGCCGCGTCACGAGCCGTCTTCAGCCTGAACACAACCAACAACGTTAGGAAGCTATACAGGCGGGGGTAACAAGGGGTGGGATAGCGGATGGAGGAGCCGTATGAAGCCGCTCACCTCTCAAAGCACAGCAGTGACACAGAGACGGTGAATCCAGGGTCTCCCACCACCTGAACCAGACGAGCCAGACCTTCAGCGGCAAGGCAGCGCAACAGAGGACCGCCGCTCTCCAGCGCCCCCGACAGGAGGGACAGAGCCGGGCCGCGGACTTCCTCAGGCCCCAGAAAGCCTCGGACAGAGCCCTGGTGCTGAGGAGAGACCAGAGGTCAAAGGTCAACGTGATTCTGACAGACTTCCCACAATGTCTGTGCGTAGGGTGCAGTACCTTCAGCACACTGCAGAGGGCAGCACACACACGAGTCTGGACCGTCTGCTGCCGTTGACCTTTGAACTGCTTCACAGATTCCACAAACTGCTCCACAATCTTCACTCTGACAAACACACACACACACTCAGTCAGCCTCACGTAGGCGTTTGACCTGTGATCGCTGCTTGAAATGTTTAAAATATTTGACATTTCAACATAAACAGGACCTGTTGCTTACGATGAGCCTGGCAAATGGAGCGACTGCACTCGATAATTCACGTATGCAGACGATGGTGTAGTAAATGTTTATAAATGTACACATTGTTAAATTGTAAAGATCGAGCAGTGCAAACACTCCGAATCCTCCTTCGTGATTGTCGATCATCTACTCACACACGCAGAAATAATGGCGATTGTGGAGGAAAGTTTGGTATTTCCTGTAAACATGGAGTCAAAAATCTGAGTGATGACGTTTCACTGTGGAAGCTGTTTTTTAAAAGTTCACTTTTCAGTGAATCCAAACACTGTTTACATGTAAACAGACAAACAAGAAACAAAACAAGTTTCCTGTTGTTGTCACTCGAAAACATTATTTTGACTAATTCAATCAGGGTGTAGTTCATTTGTTCTCGTTGAGGTCAATTGGTTTAAATGTCTGAGAATGACGATGTACAACTTAATTGTTGGTTAAGTTGTTGTGGTTAACTTTTACTCATCACATTCTAGTGACTCTGGATAAACTGTACCGTTTATCTTGGACTGTTTCATATCAACTCGTTAGTGCAGCAGGCCTGTTACCTCTGAGCGGAGATGATGTGGGGGAACAGAGCTCCGAACAGTCGGACGGCGGCGGCAGTCAGGGCGACCGGAGGAGGAAGGGGAGCGGGAGTTTCCTCGCCGGCGTCACACAGACTGAAGGCATCGTGGTCGAGAGAGGCTCCGCCCACACTGCTGCTGCTGTGGAGCTGAAACACAAACACCTTCAGTCGCCCGTCGCCACCTCACCGCGGCTCCCAGCGGCGGGGGCAGAGCCTCACCTGCTCCTCGATGTATTGGTGGTCGGTGTGGTGGAGGGCGGGGCCGACCAGTGGTAGGTCTTCACAGTTACAGAGTGGGGGCAGCAACGTGAGCTCGGAGCAGGGCTGGTTCAGGTTGTCCTGACCCGACAGATCCGACACCAGCTGGTTCATCACCAAGCCAAAACTCTCTGCAGGACGAAAACACAACAAAGATACAAAGACAAAACAAAACAAGTTGGGAAAATTAAAAAAAAAAACACTTTAGAGAAACTGAAGTCACTGAGCAGAGGATTGTGGGTAAAGTAGAGGTGCTCTCACCTTGGTAGCTTTGAGGAGGAAGCAGAGACAGCAGCTCGTACACTCTCAGTCTGTAGACAACAGACCAGCATCGAACCGGGGAACCGTACGACCCAACCAGAGACGGCAGCCTGCCAAACACGACGACAACATCATGTTACGCCTACAACATCGCAATAATACAACGTTACAGACAATAACACAACAACAAGACAAGATGACAGCGTTACACATACAACAACAAGTTATGCACACAACAATTAAACAACACACACAAAGACACTGACTTAGTGAGTAGAGCCACGGCACAGGCCAATGGCGTGAGAAGGCGGCTGATGATGTCATCAGTTACAAGTTCCTCGCAGTGCAGCAGCAGGTTCTTCATCGCTGTACACACACACACACACACACACACACAGGCAAGTTCAGATGATATCTATTTACACACACACGCACACGCACACAGGTGAATGAAACTGACCGCTCAGCGCCCCGGCGCGTCCTTCCAGCGTAACCTGCCACGTAAAGTAGTCCCCCCGCCGCAGCTCCATGTCCTGCTCCCTGATTGACGCAGGAAACACACAGCGCCACAGGACGAGGAGCCGGGGCAGGTGGTGCTCCACCACAGCCGGGCCTGGAGAGAACGTGTTTCTCGTTTCACTGCTTCTCTTTGATGCCAAGTGATTCTGCTACATTCTGAAAGGTGTCGTGTCTGCAGGGGCGGAGGTGAATGTTGGTTTTTACCCAGAGTGAGGAGCGAGGAGACGAGCAGCCAGCCGGCCTGAGTCCTCTGCAGAGCCATACGACTGTTCTGAGAGGCTGAACGGAGGAGGTCCTCAGCCAGGGCCAACACCTTCTACACACACATACACCAACAATAATGCATGAAAAAACATTTAAAATCATCTTACAAAAAAATAATAATAATTCCAGAAATCAGCGCAGCAACAAGTAAAAAATAAAAGTAGCAATTGTATAAAAACATGGATTTTTTTATAATTAAAAACTAGTAAAAACTATAGAAGCTTGGTTGTTTCTGTGTTTCTGTGTGTGTGTGTGTGTGTGTGTGTGTGTGTGTGTGTGTGTGTGTGTGTGTGTGTGTGTGTGTGTGTATGTGTTACCCACCGTGCCCTTGGTGTGTGGTATTCCCAGGGGGCATTGCTGCACGGCGGCCACCAGGGCAGCGACAGCGGCCCCGTACCCGGCCACAGCCTCGGGGGACGACCTCATGGCCACCAGGCGCTCGGCACAGTGGTCAAGGAGCGGCGAGCACTGTGACGGCATCGCCGTGACGACGCAGCGCAGACACCAAGCCGCGGCCAGCCGGGCAGAGGGGAGGGGGTGGAGGAGGACAGAGACCACCGTGTCCAGGAGGGCTGGAAAAACAAACGACGACGAGCTGTCAGTCAGTGACCTCCACTAGCTCCGCCCCCTAAGAGTGTGCATGTTCTCTCTGAGCATTAATGGACAGGAAATGTAGAAGTATAGATGTGAACCTGTGCCGGTGTCTGCCAGCAGGGGGCCGGCGGTGGAACCCAGCCCCAGAACCAGAGCACCCAGTTCCTGCAGGCAGCAGACCAACACGTGCTGACCGGCTGAGATGTCTGCAGAGGAAACTCTGGAGTCGACATGTCCATCAGTCAGAGCCGCCTCTGTGGAGAGAGAGAGGGGGAGAGAGAGAGAGAGAGAGAGAGAGAGAGAGAGAGAGAGGGGGGGGGGGGGGGGGGGGGGAGTTCCAGAGGATTTAATATACAGTAACTGAAGCCATTTTCAGTCTCTATACTAGTGAATAAGCGCTGGATTCTTGTCGTAACTCGCTCTGTTCTGCTCCTCACAGCTGTGAGTGGCTCTGTGGACTCACCGATGGCTCGCCTGTGTGACGCCACAGTGAGGCAGAGCTGCTTGGCTGCGTTGGTTTGGGCCTTTTCTCCCAGCAGGGAGCCCAGCGTGCTCCTCAGGATGAAGGAGACGCAGGCACGCGTCAGCACGGCGTCCCCCGGCGTCTGCGTCGCCCGACCGTGAGACGCCAGCTCCATCAGCAGCGACAGGAAGGCCGGGAAGTTCACCTCCAACCAGGAGGCACCCAGGGTGGAGATCAACACCACGCAGGCCTGAGGAGGAGACGGAGAGGAGATGAGGAGGAGAAAAAGACGAGACAAGGAAGAGATGAGGAGACATTGAGGAGCTTCCTACCTGTGTGACTCCCACTCGGACCTCCTTGCTGACGGAGCTCGTCCCCTTCAACATGTCTCCGCTGGCTCGCAGGAAGCCGCCGCCCCCCCGTAGGAAGCCCCCCCACAGAAGGTCCATCACCTCCTCCAGGGAGCTCCGACCACGGCCGCCCTGCCTGGGGGCTGCTGGGAAATGAAGAAGATGAGGAGATGTGTGAAAGCGGGAGCTGCATGTTCAAGAAATGTAGAAGCACAAAGAACTACAGAGAAGCAGTTTTACCTGCAGTGTGTGTGTTTGGGGGCTCCACGGCTGCAGCCAGCAGTCTTCCCAGTAGTTTGGAAACAGCCAGCCGGACGCTGACGTTCGATCCCTCCAGAGCTCTGAAGCAGAGCGTGGCCACGTTCTCCAACTCGCTGCTCCACAGGAACGTGGCCTCCCTCTGCAGCTCCAGGAGACACTGAGAGGAGGTGCAGAGAGAAAGAGAAACGTAGAGCTGATGAGGACGCAGTCGATCTGCTCCTCTGATTTCATGACAAATATGAAAGAAACCTGAACTAGAAAAAAGCTAAAATTATGAAACAGATGAGAGTTTCATCTTAAAAAAAAAAGTGCGGATAAGAGCGAAATATGAGTTTACAGATCACCCAAGAAGTTCAAGTCAACAGACAGGAAGTAAGCTGCAGATTCAGACTGCCGGTGGTTACCTTGGCGGCAGCGCAGCGAACAGACATGGAGCGGTCAGTCAGACATGACCTCGCCGCCTTGTAGACGTCACGGTGACACGACGCCGCCGCCACACCCAAACCTCCCAGGATCCTCTGGAGACACAGCATGATCTCATACCGGCCCTGAGACTGAAGAGGAGCAGGAGGATTCAGATAATTAAAGAGTAAATATATTCTGGTATCTGTCTGTATTCTCAAATGTGTGACAGTGACAGCTTCTAAGCTCCGCCCACCTCGGCGCTCTTCATGGCCTTCAGCAGGTGAGTCAGCGTCTCTTTGAAGGAGCCCGCCAGCATCCGACCCAGCTGTTCGTACAGAGCGCCCAAGCACGCCACTGCAGCGCTGAAACACACACAGAGAGGGCTTCAGGTTCGAGCCCAGGTTATGACGATTGAACTCGACACCAGCCATAAGCCCCTCCCCCCCCGGGCGTGGCGCCTACTCACAGTCGGGTGGGGAGTCCCGACGGCGAGTCGTCTTTGCTTCGGATGATGTCATGACACCTGTCCACCATCAGGCTGGAGGGAATCGGGTCTCCCAGGCTGAACAGCAGGGCCATGCAGTCGGACAGCAGCCGGCGCGTCGGCGGGCCGGGAGAGCCAATCAGAACGTCCGACAGCTGGTCAACCAGCCGCCGCTGGTGCTGCCGGACGTCAGCCTGAGAGAGGGACCACCACACAGAATTTAAGAACTTTTTTAATTCTCCTGAACATCACATCAACCCCCCCAGCCACCCCCCTCACCCGCTGAGCGGCCGTCAGGAGCTTCTTCAGGTGACTCAGCCACTCGTAGATAAACTCTGCTCGCTGATGTTCGCTCAGCTGAGCGCACGCCTCCTCGTTCAGGAGGAGGCTGTGAGCACTCTCCATCCTGGAAGCAGCAGGGAGTCCTCCTCTTCCTCCTCTTCCTCCTCCTCCACCTCCTCCTCCTCCTCTCAGGGCGACAGAGCTCCTGAACGAATCCTATGAGAATAAAGCAAACCGTTTATCTGGGATCAGCTGCAGTAAACAAGTAAAAGTTATTAAAGAGCGTCATGGTTTCACACAACGAACAGAGGAGGCAGTGACCCCTGCAGGCCACATGTGGAACAAGCCACTGATGCTGAGCAGGTCCGACCACACACCTGGACTAATCACAGTGAAGGGGGCGGGGCTTGTGATCTACCCACCCTTGGGAATTGAAGTGTGGGAGGGGCCTATCATATAAAACAATCAAATTATAACACATGACCTGAAACAGAGAGATTAATAAATAATGAAAGGATGAAAGGTGAATAAAGAGGAGGGTAAATAACAAACAGAAAAAATGGGTGGCCAACAGATTTCAGAATGACTGAATTGAAGGATGAATGGGTGAAAAATAGATGATGATGGATGAACTGACAGATAGATGCAAAGATGGATGGATGGATGGATAAACAGGGTCCATGTGGAACAGTGTTATATTGTTTCCTGATCAGGATTTAAATGTCTTCAGCTCTTTCAGCCTCTGTTCTCATCACCCCAGAAACCTTTTGAAACGCTCTGTTTGGACTTCCTGAGCCCTTTGTGTGTGTGTGTGTGTGTGTGTGTGTGTGTGTGTGTGTGTGTGTGTGTGTGTGTGTGTGTGTGTGTGTGTGTGTGTGTGTGTGCGTGTGTGTGTGGCGACCTCTCTCTGTTGGCCAACAGTTGGCTCTGGTTTGAGAGAGAGGAAGGAGCTCATCCATTATTCAGCTTTCTCTCCTTCGTTAACACTCAGGCTGCGTTCGCCTCTAAAAATATCTTCTGTCCCTGGAAACATCGCCGGATCAGCTCGTCGTCTGACGCGTCTCCTCAGCAGGTCCACCCATCCTCACAGAAACCATCTGCAGCTCCTTCCGGTGATGAGCAGGAACATACGTTTCATCGTTTTCACTCATTTCTTTAAACTGAGCAGTTTTGATCTTTATTTAGACACTTTCAGTTCTACCTGAAGCTTAATATCACCCTCTCGTCTTACATTCTAATAACCAACTTATAATTTTAAAGTCACTTATAATGTTCTAAAAACTTGAACTCTCCCTCCTGTCAGTGTTTTACCTTCGAATCTGCCGTGAATCTGTCAGTCCTTCATCACCAACAATGTCAGATCTTCTGGTTTCGGATCATTGAAATAAATAAAATGTGTCTGCATCATCACAGACTTCTTAACACAGACTCCAGTTTCATGTTTCATTGCGTTTTGGGGGGTCTGTTTACACAACGTTGCTCCACGTCACAGAAACTTACTTCGACCTGAGAGGATGTAACACGCTCAACACACACACACACACACACGGTAGACACAAAATAGACACACACACACGCACACACATACATACATTACAGACACAAAATAAACAAACCACAGAGTAAACACACAGACACACACGGTAGACACAAAATAAACACATGCACACGCACACACATACATACAGTACAGACACAAAATAAACACACCACAGAGTAAACACACACACACACACACACACACACACACACACACACACACACACACACACACACACACACACACACACACACAGCCTCCCTGGAGCATCGATGCTCGGTTAGCCTGCGGCTATCCGGTTAGCTCCGGGACAAAGTTTCCATCAGCGGAGTAAAAGCGGGGTTTTCTTTACCTGTCGCTGTCGGTGAACATCCGGTGATTTAGTCAAGAAAACTGTCAGCGACGGAAAACAGTTTATTTCACTTTAGTTCCACACACACACACAGACACACACACTGAGCAGACTGAAGAGAGTTAGTCAAAGAAGCGGAAATGATCGCATCCTCTCAGAGATTTCAAAATAAAACACACCTTTTAAAAAAATAAATCTACTTATTTTATGAAGATTTTATTAAAATTCTTTCGGGAACCAAAATGTAATCTTTATTTTTTTTTATTTTGTGACTTTAACTTCCTATGAAAAATGTAAAAGAATACAAACATGAAACAAATGTGAATTCTTCCCAGCAGGCTCAGCCGGAGGACCAGCCAGGCTCTCTAAAATATAACCGAGCTCCTTGAAACAGGAACTTTACACCAACAAACCTCTCAGAGTCTTGAGGAGAAATTGATTTTCAAAAGGACTTAAGCGCAATTTGAAAGTTCTTCCTTCTTTTCTGTAGGAGAGCAGACTCAATAACCCTTCTTTAGAAATAGTGCTTCATTTGTTTCTCTGTCAATTTTATTCTTCCACGTGTATATTACTCTTCGTTAAGCCTTGTACATGTTTATAATAAATATTTTACTTAGATGATTTTTGTTCTGACACATTTTATATTTCAACTTTCTCTTTTATATATTCTACTCTGTTTGGAGCAACGCTCTAAAGTATTATTCTCTGGGATTAATAAAGTATTTGTATTATTATGTACTCTATGATAAAAATATATATATATAAAAATAATTTCTCTGTTTAATTTCATTAATAAAAACTTTTGTCACCATATTGTGGAGTGAGAAGCCTCACTTCCGCCCACGTCACGTAAAAAACCAACAGACATCAGAGAATTTTATGCCCCAAAAGTGGTCTGACAGGCTGCAGGATGGTAACCAATACACCGTGTAAAGTGTAGATTGATTTATATATTGTTGTCATTAGTAAATAGATAGAGGATGTAAAATGGATAAAATGTGTTTCTCCTGTCATATCTTTTAATCTTCTTTCCTGTCCTGAGACATCGTGTTAAAGGCTGTGGTTATGCCTGTCAGTCCCAACACAGGATAAATATGACCCTTTGGGGCTCCACAACACTTGTAAACTTAGTTCGGCCGCTTCCGGGGCTCTAAAGGCGTTCAAGGCCTGTGCGCGTCCTTTGGGGCCGGACCGGGGCTCCGGCGGTTCGCTGCGGCCGAACACGGGTGGAGAGCGGCGGGAAGCCCGAGCGTTGGTCGGCATGTTCGGGTGTTTGGTGGCCGGTCGCCTGGTGCAGACCGAGGCGCTGCAGGTCGCCTCGGACAAGTTCGTGTTCAACCTGTCGGACTACGAGACGGTGAACCACGTGGTGGTCTTCATGCTGGGCACCGTGCCATTCCCCACCGGCACCGGCGGCGCCGTCTACTTCTCCTTCCCGGACCCCGCGAGCGGCGCGGCGGTGTGGCAGCTGCTCGGCTTCATCACCAACGACAAGCCCAGCGCCATCTTCAAGATCTCCGGGCTGAAGGCTGGCGAGGGCGGCGCGGCGCACGGGTTCGGGGCGGTGCCGTCCGCCGCCTGCGGCTCCGTGGCGCAGGTCGGCGTGTCTGTGGAGCCGCTGGAGCAGCTGGCGCAGCAGATCCCCGCGGCCGGGGCCGCCGTGTCCTCCGTGGACTCCTTCCTGCAGTTCACCCAGAAGATGCTGGACAGCCTCTACAACTTCGCCTCGTCCTTCGCGGTGTCACAGGCGCAGATGACCCCGAACCCCACCGAGACCTTCATCCCGTCCAGCTGCGTCCTCAAGTGGTACGAGAACTTCCAGAGGAGGCTGAGCCAGAACCCCTCCTTCTGGAGGAGCTGAGGGGCTCGAGGCGAGGACGAAGACGGTGTCCAAACAGTGCCTGCAGCTCAGGAGGAACCCATCCTCCTCTTCCTCCTCTTCATCCTCATCCTCATCCAGCATCAAGGTGGAAAACTCGGATCATCAAAACGATCTGAACTCGGCTTTTAAATCTTCAGAAGGTTGCTTGAGTTTATCTCCAATAAACGTTTACTCAGATTCGTTTTTCCCTCTAAAATAGTCTGATAACTTTTTCTCTCTATGCTGTTTGTTTTTGTGTAAAGAAAAAGAAAAAAGCTCAATTCATCCAGTCTGACAAACACAAACAGATCTCCTGCTGCTACTTCATTCACGTGAGGAAGGTTTTATCCACATCAAACATGCTGTACTATCACAATAGAAGTGCAGTGATTTCAGCAACAAACAAAGGTGATTTGTGAATCAGGTGTTTACAAAGCTGGGGAAATCCTATTTCCTAGTGGGGAGTGTTCCCGTGACAAGAAAGTGAGACATAATGTCAACAGTGATGAAGCCAGGTGAATGAAGAGGGAGTACCGAGGATCTTGGTTGGTTACAGAGTGAAACTACTTCAAAACCTACTTTTGACAGCAATGTAATGTGAAATTTCACGCTTCCTCTGGAACGCTCAGGCGTCTGTGGATCTGATCTGTTCGCCGATACCATTTTCTCTGTTGGACGTTCGGACTTTTGCCTTCGAAAATCCAAATAAAATGAGTGAAAACAGCACACAAATACGATAAATGTGGGTCCGAGCGTCAAAACATGGAAGTTTTAGTTCCGTTTGCCAAATCTTTATTTTAGATTATTTGGTTTTGTTAGTCTTGTTTTTCTCGGTATATATTTCTTGTTTGCAGTGGTTTCTGCAAAATCTAATGTTGCGTCAAACTTTATAAATCGTGTTTTTTCTGGAAAATGTCTCTTTTTTTTCAGTTTTCTGTAGTCCGGGTGTAAATAAAGCGTCCAGCAGGGGGCGCCGCAGATCTGTTGGTCATCATGAAGCAGCTGCCTCCGTCCAATTTCCCCTGATGCGCCAAAACAAAACAGAAAGTGCAGCCTGGAGTGAGAAAACGTTCAAATGAGTGCAGTGTTTAGTCTCGGATGTGACTCAATCTGAATATTAAGAAAAACTGCAGGATTTCACGTATAATATCTTTAAAGTGACTAAAAATCAGGAGAATCACGACGAGCCGTTTGAAGCTCTGAAATCCTGTCGCATATTCTCATCACAACAGTTTTTAATCTGATGTTTGTGGAAGGAAGATGCTCTATAATCTGAATTTACATCAGTTATTGGGAAGGAGGTGCTAAAATCTGAAGGTAGTTCGACGTATGAACCAATAACGACGCATTTGAGCTCACAAATCACAGCACGTGTCGACACAAGATAATACTAATCAGGTATTAGCAATGCAATGCATCATTAGTACTTTACAAAGACTTAAAATGTATGTTTTTTTTTATGTTTTTCTTCATATAAACCATTAAAATATGTGAAGCGATTGCCTCTCTCTTCAGAATGAGTCTTCTGATCTCGCCTTCAAATCCTACAGTTGTTTCAACTGCCCAGGTGCAGTGTCAACGTGCAGCAGCGTTTTTTAAAGCTCACGTCAGCAGAACTGGTCGAACCAGACTGAGCCCCGCCCGGGCCCCATGTTTCACGCCGGCGAACCGGTCCGACAGGTGAGTCCCACCCTGCAGGCGACGGGAATAAAGCACGAGTCGGTGCAGCTCCTGGCTCAGCGTCGGACTCTCTGGAGATTCAACATGATTCAGCTGTTGCTGCTCGCCGCCGTGCTGCTGGGAGGATACCTGCTCCTCACACAGACACTCTTCAAACGCTCCAAATGCAAAGGCAACGCCGCCATGGCGGGAAAGACCGTCATCATCACAGGTGAGGAAGCCTTTCATACGGCTCCGACCGAAAGACATCGGGTGGGACTGACTTAAAACACAGTAGCGTTGTGGTCCAGAACAAGTCTAGACTGGGACCAGAGGGTTCCAAGACTACGATAAGACCGAGACTTTTAAGCGTCTGAGACTGAGGCAAGATGGAGACTTTAAGGGTCTGAGACCAAGACTTTAAGGGTCTGAGACTGAGGCAAGACGGAGACTTTAAGGGTCTGAGACCAAGACTTTAAGGGTCTGAGACTGAGGCAAGACGGAGACTTTAAGGGTCTGAGACCAAGACTTTAAGGGTCTAAAACCAAGGCAAGACGGAGACTTTAAGGGTCTGAGACAAAGACTTTAGGGGTCTGAGACTGAGGCAAGACTTAGACTTTAAGGGTCTGAGACAAAGACTTTAGGGGTCTGAGACTGAGGCAAGAATGAGACTTTAAGGGTCTGAGACAAAGACTTTAGGGGTCTGAGACTGAGGCAAGACTTAGACTTTAAGGGTCTAGATCAAGACTTTAAGGGTCTGAAACCGAGGCAAGACGGAGACTTTAAGGGTCTGAGACCAAGACTTTAAGGGTCTGAGACAAAGACTTTAGGGGTCTGAGACTGAGGCAAGACTTAGACTTTAAGGGTCTGAGACAAAGACTTTAAATGTCTGAGACCGAGATTGTAAGGGTCTGAAAAAGAGGCAAGACCGAGACTGTAAGGGTCTGAGACTGAGGCAAGACTGAGACTTTAAGGATCTGAGACCAAGACTTTAGGGGTCTGAGACTGAGGCAAGTCTGAGACTTTAAGGGGTCGGAGACCAAGTCAAGATTAAAACCTTGAATGGTCTGGAGACCAAGACCGCCCTGGAACACTTCCACACTTCATCACAGTTCAAATGTTCAGTTTCAGTTGCTGAGAAATAAAAGCTGCAACCCTTCAAATCACAACCTGCAGGAGGAAACACCGGCATCGGTAAGGCCACGGCGATGCATCTGGCCCGGAGAGGAGCCCGAGTGATCCTGGCCTGCAGGAATCGGAGCAAAGCGGCAACCGCCATCGCAGACATAGAACAGGTAGAAGCAGCAGGGGGGCAGAGAACCAGCAGCCGAGATATAAGGTCATGAAGTGAGTCCTGTAAAGGAAGTAGTGCTGCTTAAAGGTGCTTCCAGTTGAACTATTACCACGATCACTACTTTAAGTATTCAGGATCCTCGACTGCACATTCAGTAGCAGTAGTTTATTCGATCAACGAAATACACGATGCAACAAAACAGAAAAAGGAAAGAAAAAACAAAAAAAAAGCCATTTTTGTCAACTTATTATTTTTTTAATGTAACAACATCCTTCTTATGAATTGTGAGTGAAGGGTTGAGGATACATTTATTTTGTACTGTAACACGGTACATGATATAAATAAAGCTTCTACAAGTAAATTCACAAAACTGAATATAGTGTGATTGATGTCAATTTCAGAGACTTGCTTTTATTTCCCATTTAAAAAATAAATGAATTGAAACTGTCCTTTAAGGGAACACAGTGGATTTTATTTTTGGAACCGTGAGCTGGATATTTTTCAAAAAATAGTGAGCTTAAATCACATTTTAAATGTTTAAAACGCAGTCGTTTTTTTTAATTTATTTATTATTATCATCGTCCAGGTCATTTCATAAACCTTCTACAGAAACACGTCTACTTTTTTTTCCATTTTCGCCTCATTTTGAACAGAAATCCCGGTACCCCTGAGGCTGTGTTCGCTCTCTGTGTTCGAACGTCTTCTGGATATAAGGTGGAAGATTATAATTATGCGTCATATACATTACAGCTATTAAGGTCGACAATATTGTGTATTTCTTTAAAGTCTTTAACCTGACAAAAATAGGATTTGTTGGCGCATGAAAATGGGCTTGAGTTATTATTCTAATGGCCTTCTTCTGGAGTGAAAGAAATTGGGCCAATGTTTTGTTCTATAATCATTATTTCCACACCATAGCTCAGGTACGGAACAATGAGGGAGTTGCATAATAAGTCAAGTGAATTATACTCTAGTACTGATCTGATTTACACATCATACTTATTTTTTTTGCAAATTTTGCCTTAAGGATATTTATGTTCGGTTTTCATCAAATGAAATCTGAAACTTCACTCTGAACCGCAGCACATCTGCAACAAATAAGGTGGGTGTTTATGGAAAAGATGGAAATAAAGCAAAGATGGACAGTCGGGAACATGAAGCATTTTTAAACTGATTCTCAATGTGAGATATAAAACTGTGTCATCGGCATAAAACTGAGCTTCTGTTCTGACGACCCACAAGACCCTGATGGTTTTCCAGCAGTTAGTTTCTATGCAGACGACGCCGTGTTTGTAGGGACATTCCTGATTTAAAGCGTGAAGTGAATCTGAGACGTCACACGGCCTGATCCCTCCACTTCCTGTCCACCTCCCGTCTCAGGCGACGGGCAGTACCGACATCCTCTACATGCAGTTGGATCTGTGCAGTCTGAAGTCCGTCGGCAGCTTCGTGGACCGATTCCTGAAAACCGAGCGCCGACTGGATCTGCTGATCAACAACGCAGGTACTCACACGGCTTCAGAACCAACCGGACCGCAGACGGACCAGATCAGGAGAAAACCTTCTGCGTCTGTTCCTCGTGTGTCCGTCCTGCAGGGCTGGTGGCCGACGGGCGAACCGAGGAAGGGTTCGGCATCGAGTTCGGCGTGAACCACCTGGGCCACTTCCTGCTGACCTGCTCGCTGCTGGAGCGCCTGAAGGAGGCCGGCGGAGGGCGGGTGGTCACTCTGTCCTCCATGGCCTATCGCTGGGGACACATCGACTTTGAGGTGGGCCTCCAGTGGAAGACGTCACGGCTTCCTTGAGCTGCAGTCTCTCCTTGGACTGATGGGAAACTCTCTCCCCCCCCCCCCCCCCCCCCCCCCCCCCCTCTCCGACGGCTCGGGGGTTCAGTGTCTTCACTGTCTGTGTTTTTATTTTCAAGCTTCTTTCTGATTTCCACTGCTGATTTTCAATATTTCTAATCCGCCCTGGGGGGGAAACAGCTTCCTGACCATTTCTTCGCCGCTGTAGCGTGAGCTCAGCAGCACTACGGTATCAGCCCATCGGTTCGGGCCTCAGGAGAGACTTCCTCTGTTGCCCATTCGTCGCAAGATTTGAACTCGTTTGCAGTTTTGTTTTGGAGTGAAACGTTTGTTTGAAGGGAACAAACGGACACGTGACGACAGTGTTGGAATGCGCAGTGGCCTGTAAATGGATCGGCATGCCATGGAGCGAGTGTTGGAACAATTCTGTCCTGTCTTGGCCCGCCGCACCCTCTTGTTCTGACGGACGAGCCTCTAACATTAGTTTTAGTCAACCTGGGAGCTTCTGGCCACATGTCACGATGTGGTTCAGTGTGGAGATTCAGATCCCAGAGGATGACAGATGTTTAGAGTTTCAGGGAGTCAGACTAACAAAAAAAAATAAATTGTTTCGCCACTTTTTGAAAGCCCAGGTATCTCAGGAACTGAAGAAGATACAAGCCTAAGATTTCACACAGTATTTGTCGGCTAGTTTGAGATGTTTTACATAAGATATGATCTAAAGATCTGTAATCTAGAAATCACTTTCACCTAAATAGGAAAGTCTCTGTATCCTGGTGCGACACCGTCCAGCAGCTGAAATAAACTATTTTACAAGTTAAAGTTAAAAGTGAGAAGTAATCCTTCATTATTTACACCAGGTAACATCAACATCTCCAAAACTACTGAAGTACTCAAGTAAACGCTTCAAATACTCAAACAATAAAGTGACCAAATGTTGAACTACGGTGAAAATAGTGTAGATAAATTAATTAGCATTTTGCCTGATGGTCTACGAACACCTGAGCTCTTCTTCACACCTGAGCTCTTCTTCACACCTGAGCTCTTCTTCACACCTGCGCTATTCGTCACACCTGAACTCTTCATCACACCTGAGCTCTACTTCACACCTGAGCTCTACTTCACACCTGAGCTCTTCTTCACAGTTTGTGACCTGCAGGGAGTATCACTGCTTGCAGCTGTTCTAACACCTGAGTCTGTGTTCTCTGCTTAACACACATCAGTTGTCAGGATGCATACATGTGACACACACACACACACCCACATTCCTTCAACATACTGCACATATTGTCTGCTCACCTGCTGCTCCAGGAATCACTTGATCCTGACGTCGTATGGACGTATGTTTTATTCAGAGATGAGACATTGAAAAAACAAAATACTGCAAATCTGTGACAAATGTTACACAACAATTTACAAAAACCGTGTGTGTGTGTGTGTGTGTGTGTGTGTGTGTGTGTGTGTGTGTGTGTGTGTGTGTGTGTGTGTGTGTGTGTGTGTGTGTGTGTGTGTGTGTGTGTGTGTGTGTGTGTGTGTGTGTGTGTGTGTGTGTGTGTGTGTGTGTGTGTGTAGGCCCTGCAGACACACAAACACCTGGGCACAGGTTCGTACAGCTGGCAGTTCTTCCAGGCGTACTGCAGCTCCAAACTCTGCAACGTCCTCTTCACGCACCACCTGGCCAAGAAGCTGCAAGGGACCGGCGTCACCTGTTACTGCGTCCACCCAGGTACGCCTCACCTTCGTCATCCTCACCCGTCCCACGATTTTGCAAGGAAAATATCACTTTTTCAGGAATAAATGTTTTCAATTTATTATGACAAAAATTAATTTCCCCCCTATCTATATTACAGTAATTACAATTTATATCTCCAAATGTTTAAGAATAATATTACTTTATAAAATATAGACCATCATGCCAATACTACACACTGCAGACTCTGGCCCTGCTTACACAACATTTCATGTGAAAATTTTATCTTTTTTTCATTTCAGTAAAGTTTCTGGTATACAATACAACATTTTGAAAACATTTTAGACTGAAAAGGAAGAAACTCTGAAAACAATGTAGTTTTCATGTATGGCCACTAGTGCGTGCTGGTGGTTGTTTTTGTAATGAAGCCACACACGCGCAGAGAACAATGAGCTCTAAACATTAACAATGGGAGTAGACGAACATTGTAGTGGACAGACCACCAAGATGGATCGTTATCAAGGTGACTGTCAAAATAAAAGTACCAAATCCAGGAGAATATGGACTGAGAGTCATGATACTCTGGAGGAATCTTTGTTCTGATTGTCTCTACTGAGCATGTGCAGAAGAACTGTTTACTACGGCCGTGGTGCACATGAACAGTAGCAGCATTTCAGAAAAGTTGTGTTTTCCCCATTTCCACGGAGACGGAGTGTTTTCAAAAAATATCACCTTAAAAACCGTTTTGGTACAGTTGCGATTTCAGTGGCTCCGAGTACCATTGTCGTGTGAACGGACACCCAAAACTAAACGAAAGTTTTCTATTTTCAGTAGAAAACGTAAAACGAGGCCTCAGTTTCAAAGATGCAGATTGCGAGTTTGACGTGCGCGGCGTCCTCTGCTGCCCCCCGCAGGTGTCGTGCGCACCGAGCTCTCCCGAAACGTCAGCCTGTGGCAGAAGATATTCATCGAGCCGATCGCCCACCTGCTGTTCCTGGACCCGGAGACCGGCGCTCAGACCACGCTGCACTGCGCCCTGCAGAAGGGAATCGAACCGCTGAGTGGACGTTACTTCTCCTGCTGCGCCGTGCAGGAAGTGAGCGCTCACGCCCGCGACGACGAGGCGGCGCAGAAACTGTGGGAGCTCAGTGAGAAGTTCTGCGGGCTGGCGGCCTAACGTCTCTGTCTTCAGTGTTTGGATTGTTGTTTGAATGTGTTTTTTGTTTTTTTTTTAAGTTTCAATGAGAGAATCTGGGCATCGGACTCCAGTACTCAAGTTAAGATGCTCAGCTGATGTTGAACCACAACAGTTTGTGTTCCCTCATAGTTTTGTTGGACTGTTCCTCTAATTTGTGAAGCCTTTGAATTTGAAAGACTGCTAATGAAATAGTTCTCAGTTTTTTACTTCAGATGTATTTTTATTATAATTTAAGTTTATAATAAATCTCAAACTTCTTCCTATTTATCCTTCTCTGGTTTGTCTTTTCCAAATCATTTGGTTTTGTCTGCTTTAACATTCTACAGAATGATGTGTGTGAAATTCTTTTTAAAAACCGCCGAGCAGGAAAGACTGACACTAACTTGTGGAAAATATGTAACTAGTTACTCGGTGGCGTATCTGTGATAGAATAAGTCAGTTTAATGACCAATTCCCTCAATAAATTCAGCGAAAGTTGCATCAGTTAGTGGGAGGAAAATGCTCTATAATCTCGACATTAAGTCTTCTTGGAAAAAAAAAAAGATTTCTTAACTATTATTAGTGGCAGAAAGAGAGACAGCAGCTCTGTTGAAAGTTGATAATAAAGTGAGTCCTGTGTTTCCTGATGGAGCTGCTGCCCCCTGCAGGAGGTGACTAGGTGGTGCAATTATAACAGAATACTGCAGGCTGATTCTGGATTTCCTCTCAAGAGAGATCCGTTTATACGTGTGGAAAACTGACTGATTACTGGAAGGCCTCAGGGTTGTGTCCTGGGTTCCCTTCTGTTCACCCCGACGAGTCACGACTGCACATGAACCAGATCGCAAAGTATGATGTCACAGATGATGCGATCAATCCAGAGCGACCAGGAGAACAATGGCAGAAACTGAAGCGAAGTCATCAAGTTCTTGGTACCTTTGGAAAGCCACATTCACTCCCAGAGTCATACCATATTAAAACACGTGAAACACAGAGAACAGATTACGCTTCAAGTAACATCTGTAGTGTATTTATTAATAATAATATAATAGTAATGGTAACAGAATGCAGTCCAACTGGTCTGAGAAAGTATTGCAGAGAATAATCACAGTTACAAAAATATTCTCCATGTTAGAGGATTTTCTTTTCTAAATGTTTTACAACCCCCCCCCCCCACCCACCCACCCCGCCACTGATGGCCTGCTTAAGGTCAGTGACTCACTGCTGCCACCACGGACAGATAGTCGTATTACATAGACGCTTTGCTTTTCAGGATTCTGCTCCGACATGATGTCCCCTCATAAAGTGCTGATCTGTGGGTCTCCGATGTCCTGGTGTGTGTGTGTGTGTGTGTGTGTGTGTGTGTGTGTGTGTGTGTGTGTGTGTGTGTGTGTGTGTGTGTGTGTGTGTGTGTGTGTGTGTGTGTGTGTGAGATGTCGTGAGTGGGTTGATAAATGAGGCAACACAGATTTTAGTATTTGGGGTCCGTTGGTTGGTAAAGGAGTTTTGTTTTGTGTGGAACATGTAAAAATAGCTCATATATTCTGGAACTTGCGCTTTCTTAATTTGATGTATATTTAAATGATTGCTGCTTTTCTTAAGGATGTCTGCGGCAGAACTTGTTCTCATTCGTTAAGGTTATAAATCTTAATTTTGAACTTTTTTTTGACATTTTGAGTCCAAACAAACAAACATGGGGCTGTGGGGTGGGGGTGTTTCTCTCGCCCTCTCTCTCCTGTCAAACCGCCTATATAAAACACAGTGGAGACACCAAAGGAAGTCAAGACCTCCCACTCTCTTTTTACATCAATAACCTCGGTCACCAGCGGCGTCATTGTGTTTTACTGTTTGAAGCTCGAGTTCCTCATTACAAAGTAAAATATTCTTATAATTTAAACATCTTGAAATGAATAAAATTAACTCGGAATCAGTGGGTTTGGTTGTTTCTTTGTGTTCCAGTCTGCGACAGTCAATAATGGTCTCTACCGGCCTCTAATGGTCTCCAACTGTCTCTGGAGCTCTCTAAGCGTCTCTAAAAGTCTTGGACTGTCTCCAACTGTCTCTAAAAGTCTTTGAAGTTCTGTAAAAGTCTCTCAAGGTCTACAACACTAACTGAATGTCTCTTGCTCTCTCGGTTAGTTTCTCTCAGTCTATAAAAGTATTTGACATTCTCTAAAAGTCTTTAAAAGTCTCTGAGACCTCCAAAATGCTTTGACGTTCTCTAAAGGATTCTGAGTCCCTAAAAGTCTCTAAGATCTCCAAAAGTCTATGATGTTTTCTGAAAGTCTTTTACGTTTGTTAAAAGTCTCTAAAAATGTCTGAGAATCTCTAAAAGTCTTTGAGGGTCTCTGAAAGTCTCTGAGTCTCTAAAAGTCTCTGACATTGTCTAACAGAGACTCTGTCAGCAGAGTAAATGTCCCATAAAGACAGTACCTGGTCAGCATGATGAAGATGAAGAGGAGGATGAAGAGGAGGATGAAGAAGGCTGAACGCAACCAGACACACAGAGAGTGATGCAACAGTCTGACAGCATCATCATCATCATCATCAGCTTCATCATCTGTGCACACAGATCAACCGGGTCTAATGATTTCCCACCGACTCTTCAGAACTGCACTCAGAATGTGAGCCGGCTCCCTGAAGGTCGAACCACCTTTCATTTTATGTTCATCACTTCTTTGATTTGATCTGATGTCATTTTGTTTCATGACACCTTAATTCATCATGATTCACCCGACGATAATCACCTCAGTGACTCCTTGAAGTTTCTAATGTGACGTTTTCATTTCATCCACATTTTATTCACCACTCCGTCGTGACCTCGTTGTGGAATTGATTCCCTCCCCAGGAGGTAAAAACACGAGTTGTTAATTCACTGCATCTTTAAGGATAAAATGAGGCAGTTTTTCTTTTCTAGTCGTTTATTAGACAATTGAAAAAACGGGAGAGATCCTAAATTGGGCATTAAACGGCAGCTCGTCAAATCAAAATAACACATTTGAGTCAAAAGTATGAATTTACTTTTGTTTGAAATTCAAAATATTTGTCAATCTATTCTGTGATGGCAAAAACTTAAGTTGAAACTCCAGCCTGCGTCTTTATGTATTTGTAATTCTAACGGCAGACGTGAATGACAATAAAACATCGGGTCAGAAAAAAGAACGTTTGGTTCAGTGGAAATTTTCAGCACCTTTTTTTCATGTGAAAGATTTTTTCCCGTTGATTGAATTATTTTGGCAGCTTTGGGCTTCCGTACATGTTGGAGACATGGGAACCTGGACCATTGTCCCACAGGTGTTCCCGTACAGGTGTCGACTGTTAAACTCAAACCTTTTTGTGCTTTTGTTTTTGTTGATTATGGAGTTTTCATAGAAATATTTGATCAATGTGACGTCGCTTTTCTCACCGACCATCAAAACAAATAAATCCTTGAGAATTTTTTTATATATAAATATTGAAATCAAAACAAATTAATCTCAGGCCACGCCCCCTCGGTAAAACCAACCTCATGTGACAATGTCTCTCACTCCTCGAAAGGAGTTCCCTTCCACTCGTCCGCCGGTGGTTTACCGCTGGAGACTCCCTCCATTTCCAAAAAACTCTTATTGTAAAATACTAAAATACTTGTGCTGGACAGAACCAGCAGGAGGTCCTTTTATTTTGAAATGTCCAGTCAGAGATCCTCCGACGAAGGTGATTTTGAATAAATTCAGAGTCTAATTCTGTCCATGGCTTCTTCTTCGTTATTGTCTCTGTTTTTTTGTTTCACTCACAATCCAAAGTTTCATCTCATCAAATGAAAAATAAAGGAAGTGTTTCTCTGCATAAGGAAACCAGAGGACGTTTTCTGTTCATTCTCTGGTTGGTCAGATAGATTTCACTCTGTGTGTCCGTGTCGATGGCGGCGGCCATGATGGCGTTCCTCGGCCAGGCGCTCTCTCTGGTTCCGTCTCTCGCCTATGAGTCTGAAGGCACTTGATGTGGTGGCGGCTGAACTCTCACAGAGCGACACACCCACGGAAAAAAGATGCTCGCTCGCTGTAAAAAAAAACCACGAGGAGCTGCAGCGCGCCGATCCTGTGGTGATACAGTACTGCTGATTGGGGGCGGGGCGGGGGATGGTGTGGTAGTCGGGGGGGTGGGGGGGTGGGTGGTGAGGGGATGACTCAGAACATTCAATTGGGTACTCTTCCTCTCAAACACTGACTGCACTGAGATTTCCATCTATTCGGTTCATTACAGAGGAGTCCCTCAGGGCTCCGTATTGGGCCCTCTACTCTTTTTCACAATTTAGCCATTTAATCAAATTTCTTCCGATAAAGTAGAAAAAAATTATAACTTTTGTTCATATAGTGGAGAAACATTTGTGTAGCTGTGTGTTTAAATGTTGGGTTGAAATCAGGGGGTGAAATTTATCAACTTCATGCTGCCCAGTGCGACCTTCACAGAGCAACAGAATCAGTATAAAAAGAGCTCATCTCAGCTGATCTTTAGTGCAAAGGAGTACGAGTGCATTCTGCCAATCATCACATTGAGGTTTTTTTTTTTTTTTTTTTTTTTTACTGAAGTCATCACAGAAAATCAGTGCAATCAGGAATCCTGTTCCTGCACAATGTTTCTGTCCTCACTGATGTGAAGTGGTCACATGACTTCTGTGACCTTCAGCACAATTTCACAAACTTATTCCATCTGTCTTGGACGCCCACGTTTATTTTACGAGCAATAAGGTCGCTAGCTGTTTCACTGCTGCGTTACTGTGCGCAGTGCTGCCACCTGCTGTTCAGTTGTGGGTCTGGCATATGTTTGTGTTATGCCAGCGCCGCTAGTGGAAAAGAAAAAAAATAAAGTTACATTACTTTTTGAAATCGAGCATGATTGACTTCAGTGGGATGTTCAGTGTTGCTAACCAATGCTAACATGGCCCTGGTCCTTTAAACGTCGCCTGGTGGCGTCACTGATTGAAATTTGGGGCAGGAAGTCACTCTGCAGCTCTTACTGGACCTTCAGGAGCAGGGGGCGAGGATAAATCATGAGGTTGATATGGTGGGGCGGTGGGGGTGGGGTCAAAGGCGGAGGCGTCCCACAGGGAGGTGGGGTCACCTTTGCCGGCCGATCAAGGCCAGACTCAGAGTGATGCAGAGCTGCCATATATGGGGCGAGGAGGGCGGGGCGATTGACCTTAGATCTGAGAGACAGAGACAGAGACAGAGACAGAGAGAGAGAGAGAGAGAGAGAGAGAGAGAGAGAGAGAGAGTTCAATGAAGTCACAGCAGTGTAAAAAAAGTTGAATTTGTTCTGAATAAAAATAAGGCTGGACTCACTGTTGGGAGGCGGGTCTTTACATTCACCCTCCTCAATGGTGACATCATCAATGGCGATATCTCCCTCGATACCGGCACCTCGGACTCCCTCCATCACCATCTCCACACACACAAAGGTGCAAGCACACGAACTCATGTAAACACACATATAATGTATCCAAAGGGCGTGGTCTAAATGTCAGAGGGTGTGGCCTATAGGAGCATAGCTGACGTGTGACTTAAGATGTGATCAGTCAGCAAATTGGGTGTGGTCTATGTTGTGGTTTGTGTCTGTAGTAAACAGCAGTCTCTCCTGAAGTGGGCGTGGCCTGTGGTACCTGGAAGGCAGCGGAGGGGTGGATGTTGACCTTGGCCTGCCTCCAGCGGTCTCCTTGGTTACCGGTCAGACTCCAGACGGAGGCGTCGGTCACAGTCTGGCCCTTCTGCCTCAGGTAGACCTTCAGAGCTCCTGGGGGACGAACAGAGAGGTCAGCCGGGCACGGCCCCGCCTCACGGTGAGTGGTACCTGCGAGGGGCGGCGTCCTCACCGATGTGTTTGCCGTACATATGGTAAAAGAAGGCGAAGCAGTAGGTGGGGCTGGTCCCGCCCTTTGAGTTCATGTTGAAGGTGGGAGACAGCAGGCGGGCTTTGTCCCCGTCCTGCCGAGGCCTCGATGTCTCGATGTACATGTAGAACCCTGAGGACACAGGCAGGGTCAAAGGTCATGGTGAGGGCTTGGTGAGGTGTGTCCTGGTCTCTCATATGACTTTGCACCATTCTGAACCAAAAGAATGGAAAGGGGAGTACCAGGTGAAGAAACCAGGTAGTCTTGAGTTAGTGAGTGAATGACGACTTTAATAAGACATCGTCTGGAGAGACGCTGCACTTTATCATCACTGTAAAACAACATTCTGTAGTTTGCTTTTTTAAAATATCAAAGATCGTTTTGCTTTTTAACTCCTCCAAATGGTCTCTGCAAAATGTTTTAGGATTAAGTCAAACAGAAAAGAAGACTGAAAAAAAAAAACTAGGACACGTCTTCTATTCTGTGTGCAATTAACCATGATTTTATCTTAAAAGCTTCTGGGAGAATGAAACGGGACAAAAAAGACATCCGACGTCCTGTTTATGTAACAACGTGATTACGGCTGTATTCATTGATTCTGGGATGTTTCCATCCGCAAAAAGAAATCTGCAAGCATGAGCATAAAAAGTGGCTGGATTTGAGGCCGCGGGGCCTTTAAAGTTGTGCGGAACATCCAGGCGAGTGGTTTTTCCTTCAGGTGGAGGCACGACCGCTCGCTCTGAGGTAAAAGAGTTTAACCTTCAGCGTGCTCACAGATCAGGAGAAAAGATATACTTGTGAGGAAGGTGCAGATATCTGGTTTTTCAGACGCGTGTAGAAATGCAGAAGTGAACCCGTTCACGATCGGGACAAACAGGAAAAACTAATTAACAAAGTGGAGTGAATATGAATCAAAAATACACATTAAAACAGAGAAAATATTCATTTGAAGACAAAAAAAGAAGAAGAAAATAATAACATTTTCTGTGAAGAGTTGCAGAAATGAGAGAAGTTTCCTCTGAACAGCCGAACAGAGAATCAAACCTGTGACCCTGCGCTCATTCAGCCATACAGGTTTGACCGGGCAGTGTCACGGGGCATGTCAAGTGTGTGTGTGTGTGTGTGTGTGTGTGGGTACCTTGTTTGGAGCCGGTGTGGTCAGTACTGGGTCCGGTGTTTGGTGTGTATTTGGTGTCCCGTGTGGCGGCGCTGTGACGCGTCCAGTCAAACTCGTCCATTTTGTCTTGAGAGAACAAACACACCGCCTCGTCCTCGAAACCACACTGGAACTCCCCTGCACGCGCACACACACACACGCGCACGCGCACACGCACACGCACACGCACGCGCACACACACACACACACACACACACACACACACACACACACACACACACACACACACACACACACAGAGAGAAAGAAAAGTCTGTCAACGTTTCCGAGTTAAATACGGCTCATTTAAAATGTGGCACTCCACAGGGAGTGATACTGGGACCGCTGTAGTTCAAATCAAACAAGCAGTTAAATACGTGTGATTTGAGTGAAGATGTTTTGTGCCTCTGAGCCGGAGGAGAAAGAAGAAATACTCACTGAGATGTGGGTTTACAGGAGCTGCGGAGGGACAAAAACAGGAGAAATCAGTTCATTACCCTCTAAAAATAAATACAACACAAAGAAAATGATCAGTGGAAGATTCACCACCAGAATTATCACTCTTCCTCCTCCTCCTCCTCCTCCTCATTCATGTTCCACAGATTGTTTGCTTCTTGCTTGGCGGCTGTTGCTTTGCAGTTTTTTTAACTGCTGTTTTACTAATATTTTTCCAGATGTTACTGATGTTTTCCAGATGTTTACACAGATATTTTATTGATGTTTTTCCAGATGTTACTGATGACTTTAAAGATGTTTTCCAGATGTTACTGATGACTTTAAAGATGTTTTGCAGATGTTCTTATAGATGTCTTACCGATGTTTTCAGACACAAACAGAAACAAAGTTTTTTCCAGATGTTTTTTCAGATTCCACTGAGGATTTTACAGATAACATGTTTTTATGGATGAGATGTTTTCACAGATGTCTTCAAATATGTTTTTACATTTTTATTTTCTTTTACCCCTCAAACAGATTCAGCAGGTGAGGAACATCTTCAAGAACAGGCGTGTATTTTAAAGCTGCAGGATGTTCAGTTCATTCACCCGTCATGACAATGAACACAGCACATGTTATGAAGCCACATTTCTTCTTCTGTTGATTGATTGAAAGCCCCAAGAGAGCTGGCCTGGCTCAGTGCACCATCTGCTGGTACACAGTGGTATTGCAGGACCAATCAGGCTGTGTCAGTTGTTGTGCTTCATGATGATGATTTTTATGTCATTTTAACTTGAATTGTCAGTGACTACACCTTTCAATCTGGAGCTGACGAGTTGTCTGAATCAGAAATGTTCAGAAACGTTTTTAAATCAGCCTTAAAATGTGTTAAATTAAACAACTCGACTTTACAGGATCACACAACTCAAACAAATGATTAAAACGTTCTTTGTGTTTGAAGCTCAGAGATGCTTTCACTGTTTAAATTCAACATGTGATTAAAACCGGAGCTGTGACGTTGGAGTCGTACCGCTGTACATGATGACGCGCTCCGTGGCGTCTCCCTCGCCGTAGCGAGTGATGGGGGTGAGGCGGACCAGGTAGGACTCGGGCTTGATGAGCTCGGTCAGGTTGTAGGTCAACAGCTCCCCCTTCTGGATGCTTCCCTCCATGGGAATCTCCTGCTCCCACCAACGGCTCTGACCCATCTGAGGGGGACGCAGAGACAACAAACACCAAGAAGGCCTTTTAAAAAACAAAATCCAAGACGTAGATAAAAAACAATAATACAACATTTTGTGTGTGTGTGTGTGTGTGTGTGTGTGTGTGTGTGTGTGTGTGTGTGTGTGTGTGTGTGTGTGTGTGTGTGTGTGTGTGTGTGTGTGTGTGTGTGTGTGTGTGTGTGAGTGTGTGTCACTGACCTGCCGGATGCCCAGCCTGTAGGCCAGGATTCGGTCCACAGCATTGGGCTCCATCTGAGTCCACTGCAGCTTGAAGCCATAAACTCTGGGTCGGTTCTGCCACAGCGCGCTGTAGGTGTCGTAGTAAAACTCCGGAGGGTATGCCTTGCCTGAGGAGATGAGAGGTTTGATTATTTTACCTCCTCCACACAGGTTTCTGTGTCACTAACAAGAAGTCCCACAGACAGTGTGCCGAGTCCAAAAACATGAAAGACCCGATAAAGCTTTCATCACTTCTTTGTCATTTTAAATCCACCTTGATCACCAATAGAGGGCGCTCACAACTGGGACACCTGCACACACACAGATCAGAGGTTTCGCTCCACAGGTACCAGAGGCTGAAGGTTCCTCCTCCCACAGGGAAGCCGCCTGAGTACAAATGACTTCTGCGCGTTATTCACAAAGGCTTCGGCCCCACGAGGAAACTCACAGACCTCTGATTAACTCGACTAAACACAACAGTCCTTGGGTTTCTACCTCTTCCATCACAGAGGCCTTGCAATGGAAACTGTCCGAGACCAAGTCTCCGCTTTCTGAAGAATTGTTGGGTTTCACCCAGACTATTAAAACGCACCTTCTCATCCTGCCTCACCTGTGACCAGGAATGTGCAGCGCCCGGCGCCGGCCTCGTTGGTGATGTCACAGGTGTACTCGCCGTAGCCCTCCCGGTTCAGGGCTCGGACCTGGTAGCTGGTGTCGTCCTTCTCCTCGCTGAACTGACCCACCGTCAGCAGGCGGGAGCCCAGCTTCCACTCGTAGCGCAGCAGGCGGGCCGGGTGGGCTCGCAGGAGGCGGCAGGTGAGGCTGAAAGCGCGGCCGAGTGCCTGACGGACTTCCGTGTAGACCGGCTCCACGACGGGCGGGACTGCGGGACGAGGCGAGACAAATCAAACCATCAGCAGGAAGACAGTGGCAAATGACCTTTTTTCTACTAGGACCCGTCCTGTCTTCCAGGACAAGATTTAGGTCTGCAAAGACCAAACTCGAGTCTGTACGTCTCAGGCCTCGAAGAACTTAACGACAAGGAGAAATCTTATGTCTTCAGTCTCTCAGAAAATTGTCCTTGAGCAGGACTCTAGTCTTGCAAGATTAATCTCAAGTCATCTGAATAAAATGTAAGTCTGTCAGGAAAAGTCTAAAGTCTCTGGTCTTGGGAGGCTTATGTCTTCAGTTTCAGGTTTTTAAACCAGAACTTGCTGTGTCATATAATGACTCAACATTTTGAGCCTTTACGTGAGCGTCAGTGGATCGTAAAGCCGAGTGAATCCCGTCAGACCTGACAAATAAAGAAACCCCGAGTGAAGCTGCTGCTTCTGGTTTCTGGTTTTTCTGTATCCAAACAGGCTGAAACCTCTGTGAAACCAGTGAATTCAGCTTTCTGTTTATTAGGATTTCTGCTCAAGGTGGGAAAAAGCATCACCCTGAGCCTCTGAATTATCCTGCCGAGACTCTCTGGCGCCCCCCAGAGGAGGCCGGCTCCACATTGAATACCACTGCTGACTGGCAGCAGATGGACGGTGCAAGACTGTACATCAATCACTGTGTGTGTGTGTGTGTGTGTGTGTGTGTGTGTGTGTGTGTGTGTGTGTGTGTTTTATAGACCAGCTGCTGTCGTCATTCAGCAATTTTTCTTTTTTTTGTCTGCATCACTGTCGTCTTTTAATCCTTTAAGAGGACCAGAAACTCGTCAGATTATCGTCACAGTCCAAAGAAACACGATCGGCTCAGTTCACATGTGGCTCCGAGGCTTTTCAGAGTTACTGTCCTCCATTAGCATGTGGCCTCTGTTAGCATGTAGCATGCATTAGCCTGCGTGGCCGTCACAGTAAGGCCGCGCTGACACGCGGAACGACACCGGGGAGATTTCTGAGGCGACTCTGCTGGTTTCTGTCTGAAGTGGCTCGCTGCTCGTCAGCAGCTTCACGCTCGCTCGGCAAATCTGAGCTGCTCGGATGTCGTTCTTCTTCTCTGGCAGTAATCCACCTGTAATCTGACGCACGTTAATCTGCTTAGTGAAAACAGCAAATTTACAGAAGAGGGGGAAAGAAACGCTGCATTTTAAAAAGTGCTTCTCAGCAGAAAGAAAAAAATACGGCAGCTTCAGCTCCCACCGAGAGAAAAAGACACAGATGAACCGGGCTGAAACACCACAGAAACAGCTGAAGCATCAGTAGTAAACTGATAAACACAGTCGAAACACAAAGGAATCAGACCAAGCTTTTTCATGAGAAGCTGCAGAACAACGTCCAAAGTCAAAGAGGAAGCAGACGCTTTCAGATCTGACACATAAGTGGAGGAGAGACCTTCTTCAGGCTTTAACTGATGTTTAAACGATGTTCAGAGTCACAGTTGGGATCACAGAGGCGTCCTGAGCCGAAGCCACAACGGAAGATCTGGAGGAGGAGACCTCATCAATGAAATGAAGCAGAACGTGTTCACAGGGCGGCAGCCTCATTAAAAACACTGCACGGTGCATTTGAAGCGCCACTGACGGTTCTGAACGGTGCATGAGGCTGCTGACGGTTTTGTCTTCGGGATATTTGAGAAGTTATTATTTTTAGCTTCTCTCCTTTGGCTGATACGATGCCAACTGTTGTCGGGATTTGAACAGACTCCCGCAGCTCGGCCTTCCTCCGGTCTGGCAGCCGCAGTGTTTACAGGAGAACGGCGAGGAGCCACGAGCAGAGAGCGTCTGTGTCCTCCACGCAACAGACAAGTGAGCGCAATGATATCAGGCCGTAGAGGAGCTCTTTCATCTGAATTAGAACAACTTGAAACGGACCGGTACAAACCCCCCCCACACCTGTCTGCACCAGGATTTAAAGAATCCCTCACTGTTAACCCATTAGAACAGATGAAGAAGTGTGTGTGTGTGTGTGTGTGTGTGTGTGTGTGTGTGTGTGTGTGTGTGTGTGTGTGTGTGTGTGTGTGTGTGTGTGTGTGTGTGTGTGTGTGTGTGTGTGTGTGTGTGTGTGTGTGTGTGTGTTACCCACACTGCACCACCAGCTGTATGAGGGCCTCTCGCGGCTTCACGTTGAATCCGTTGTACTGGCTGGTCTGGCAGCGGTACGTTCCACTCATGTCCCGGCTCACGTTGTGGATCCTCAGGACGCCGTCGTAGCTCTCCGTCTGCAACGAGCCATCCGGCATCGGCAGCGCCACCGCCGCCGCCGCCGCCGCAGCCCCGCTCTCCTCCACTCGTGACCACAGGATGATGGGTTTGGGTTTCCCCGACACCAGACACTGGAGATCCACCGTGTCCCCCTCCTGGACGATGAGGTGAGAGCGCCCTCTAGGGACGGTGAGCTCCGGAGGAACTGCGGCGAGGAGAGATGTCAGCAGGTCAGACACACAAAGTAGGATCCAGTACGAGATACAGCAGAGTAGAACCTAATACAACAGACATCAAAGTAAAATCATGTAGCAGAAACCGGAAAGTAGAATCAAATAACAGAAACCGACAAGTAGAGCTTCATCTAGCTACAGAAATGTAGAATCCAGTACCAGAGGAAGAAAAGTACAACCCAGGAGCAGACACAGGAAACTTGAATTTTATATTTTTCAACGTTATATTTTACACTCTGTCCGGAGTCTGTCTGCGTCACTCTGTAATCACCATGGTAACCAGAGTCAGCAGCTGATTGGCTGATAGAGGAGTCCTATGTCCACCTATGGGGACACATTTGATTGGCTGACAGTGTGAGGAGGACCTATCAGAAGCCAGCAGCTGCTCTCACACAGAAACATTCCCGAGTTCTTTCATCAGCTTTCACTTTAACAATCAAGCTGCACCAAGTATTTGGATTCACTGACAATGTTCACATTCATTCATGATTTCTAAAATAAATTCCTGATGATTCCTGCATTGACTTTAAGTTAATGCAGCTTGCTGGTTTCCACTGTGGCAGTATTTTGTTGTCAGTGAAACGCTGCGACTGCAGAGGACGAGTTAGGAATCACAGCCGTGAGAAAAAGAAAAATGTCCACTTCATGTCTTCTTGACATTTTTTACACACATCCCGCAGGCTGGATGTTTCACACTCCTGCTTTAGAGAGTTTACTTTCTGTGTGGATGATTTGTGATGATTGGTTGTGTAACGACTGTTTTGTACCGTGGAGACAAAATGCATCGATAAATCAAATTTTAGTCGATCAGGAGGCTGCAGCTCATCTGTGTGTGTGTGTGTGTGTGTGTGTGTGTGTGTGTGTGTGTGTGTGTGTGTGAATGACTCTGAATGAGCCCCCCCCGACAGACCACCAAGGTCACGCTCTGACAGGAAGTCCTGCGGCTGCTGCTCACATGACGTCCGTCTGAAGGAGAAGTTGTGCCGCCGTCCTCACGCAGCCGGGAGGGAGGAGGAGCACAACATGACCCCTGCACGACACGCGACAACTGAGCAGGGCAGCGCCCCCTCTGTCCGAGTCCGGATCTGCACCCAGAGGAGGAGGTGCTACAGCCTCACCTGTGGTGGAGGAGATGTTGACGTCGATGCTGATCTCGGGGCTCCCGCCGCTCCTCAGCGAGGAGGCGCAGGTGTAGGTGCCGAAGTCGGTGAACTTGAGGTCGATGATGTCGAGGTGGGTGGTTCCCGGCGCCGCCTCGCCATCTCCGTGCGTGATCACCATTCGCTCCGAGCTGCGCAGCGGGCGCCCGTTCTTCAGCCAGTCAAACTGCAGCTCCTCGGGGGGCGTGGCCTCCACCTGACAGCTGATCTTCACCTCGCGGCCGATCTGGATGTGGTCGTCATTGTGGTACGGGTCGGGTGTGATCCAGAAGCGACCTTTACGGAGGCCTGAGGACGACAGGAGGAGGTTCTTTTTAATTTGATCTCATTTTTTATTTATGTTTTGCTCAGATTCTCTTATAAATTTGAAGACACTCTCATCTCATTGGCTGGCCCATGACAGTGGACACGCCCACTCTCCCCAAAGCAGGAAAAACCCTTAAAAAAAGTCTGTCATCTTAACATTCTCCACTTTACAGTATTCATTGAGTGCCTTCTGAAGGGTGGATATGAACAATGCCTGTTAGAAGTGAAGAAAGCCGGAGGTCCTCCGGTAAAAAAAAAACACATTCTAGTAAATCTGTGATGGATGAGAGATGTAGTGTAACTCATGACCAGAGTCGGCCCGTATGTTTCAAAGCGAGGGGACGAGGTGTTGGAAGCAGCTGCAGCGCGTCGTCCACTTTGGCTCCACCGTTCTGCACGAGCAGTTTGTTCAACAGCAGGACAAACATCACCTTGAATCAGCTGAGACTCATACAGCTGCTGCTCAGAGGTCCGGATTACTCACACTCTCAGTACTCTCCACACACCAAGTACTCACATGTTCAACACGAGAGCGTCTGCTGACTGACGGCGAGGAATAAAAGACGATCTGCGGTGACAAACTGTCTTCAACCTTCTAATCAATGTCACTGTGGTCTTGTGGTGTCCCACAGGGTTCTTGTCGCGGGCCACTATAGTTCCTCTCCGTAACACAATCTCTGGGTTTAAATCAACAGTCTGTATTTCCTGGATGAGCGGATTAGTGGTGTCGTCCGTAAACAAACATCTCTGTACATCAGAATAGTTTGTGCATTAAAATTTTAACCGAGGGATAGAACAAAGAGCAATAAATGTTTAAAACACAGGTATTACAGCGAGTTCCCAGAGGGAACTATACTAGGGACATGTTCTCATCTCAACCTTTTACTCATGGCACGTCTAACAATTCATCTATTCCCAGGACAAATTCATCTTTTTCTAGATGAATTAATTATGTTCTGGATGAATGGATCAGTGGTTTGGTCTCTAAAATGTCAGAAAATCGTAAAAACTGGACCCGAGTTGTAAAGACGAGCTTAAATTTCGAACTAGTGTTGGAATCGACAGGTACTCCAGTTACACTTGAGATGTAACTGTAACTACAAAGGTGACGGGATCCCTGAGAAAACCAAGAAAACCAGTGAATAGAGTTTTAGTCTGGATCTTGGAACATCAGGGATCATCGGATTTGCCGACCTCAACGATAAAACAGGAGTATGAACGTGTGGAAGCTCAGATGAATAAGAAGGTGCCATTAAATACCTTAAAAACCAATAAATGATAAAATCTTAAAGGTGATTCTAACAGAGACAGGAAGCTGGTGGAGTGAGGCTAAAGCTGGAGTCATGTACTCGCGTTTCTTTGAAAAGCGACAATTCCTCATGTAGTTTTCATTATATTGTAATATATTAATACAATACATAATTCCATATATTTACAACAGATTTTTTTAGATGCGTGCTTGTTTTTTTTTTTATTAGTTAATTATGATTCCGAATCAGGTTGTAATGCCAAGGCAGACATTAGCTTCATGAAATCGCTTCAATTAACCAATAAATCTGAATACTGAATATTTCACTATATTGAAATTAAATATATTCTAGAATATATTTTCTTTGCGTACGGGACAACTCTAAAATCCATCTGCTCCTCATGAGGAAGTTTATAAAAGGATGGTAGATGAGCTGAACTCGCCACAGCCTGGTCAGAAAGTGACACCCTATAATGAAGGTGGTCGACCATGAACTGTGTCAGGGTGACATCTGATTGGTTCCCAGGAAGACGCCTGATTGGTCGAGAGCAGAATAAGTGAACGCATGACATCTGGATGGCACTGAAAGTCAGCGTTACATGTGACCCCTTCACTGGTTGGCGGACTGATGGAGGCAGGAAATGAAGGATTAGCGCCAACAAATGGCTTCAGTAATAATTAAGCCGCATTTGGAGGATTAGTTCTCCGCGGCGGGCCGAGTCGGCCCAGCTGACAACCTCCGACGACAGTAGAGCGGCCAAAACACTGCCGGTTAAAGTCATTTCACCTGAGGTGTGATAACGTGAGCACATGAGGACTTCCTGTTGAACGGAAAGCATCGCAGTGCTCCTCCGTGAGGACGATTTGCAGTCACAGCACAGCGGTGAGGAAGCATCAGGGCCCATGAATTATCCAACAGCCTCTCGTCCGTGCCGCCGTGGCGGCAGCGGCGGCGCCGTGGAGACCGAAGGAGGCAAACCGCTCGCTATGACCTTTGTGAGTCGCAGCTGGTCTGAAGAATTATTCAACATCTGCAGCGGTTTCTGCTGAATGTCAGAGATGTTAGGAGAAGATTCACCCGACACATGACTGAGCCTGGTCAGTGATCCCCCCCCCCCCCCCCCCCCCCTCCGAAAACCACTGGGCAACATCTGGAAACATCTGGACATCGGCTTTACGTAACTCCTCATAGCGCAACCTGATGGAGGTTTGAACATGTCAGCTGGATGTCGTCAACATCTTCCAGTGAGGAAGATCTCCTCCTCCTCCTCCTCCTCACATCCTCAATATAACTGTGTGGGGGAACAGTTTACTCACAACTGGTTTTTTCAATAGATTTATGGAAAGTTTTTCTGGGAGGAAAAAAAAACAACCTCCAATCAAGTCTTAAATCTCGTGAAAAATCTGCTTTTTTTAATTTTATTTTTTTTCACCGTGAAGTGTGGAAACTGAAGAAGCTTCTGATGTTTGGTTAAGTACAGTCAGACTGCGGCACGAGACTGCTCCGGGTCACAAGTTCAACCCCCGATATCTGTGTGTGTGTGTGTGTGTGTGTGTGTGTGTGTGTGTGTGTGTGTGTGTGTGTGTGTGTGTGTGTGCGCGTATAAATAGCTGCGGTTCGTGCGGCATACAGCTGATTGTCCGTGTTCATTAAGATTAAAGCGAGAACGCCTGAGAACAAAACGCTGCGAGTTTTACTGCGTCAGTAAAAGGTCTGTTACATAACTGGAGGTGGATGAAGCTGCACACACACACACACACACACACACACACACACACACACACACACACACACACACACACACACACACACACACACACACACACGCTGAGCTCCAGGCTTGTCAGTATACAGTTTAATGTGTGAGAGACTCATTGCTCAAAGTGGAGCAACAATGCAGCCAAACAGTATAACACAGTCTGTAACAAGAGGACAGTCCATTGCCTGTAACAAGAGGACAGTCCACTGTCCGTAACAAGAGGACAGTCCACTGTCCGTAACAAGAGGACAGTCCATGGTCTGTAACAAGAGGACAGTCCACTGCCTGTAACAAGAGGACAGTCCACTGTCCATAACAAGAGGACAGTCCACTGCCTGTAACAAGAGGACAGTCCACTGTCCGTAACAAGAGGACAGTCCACTGTCCATAACAAGAGGACAGTCCACTGCCTGTAACAAGAGGACAGTCCACTTTCTGTAAAAAGAGGACAGTCCACTTTCTGTAACAAGAGGACAGTCCACTGCCTGTAACAAGAGGACAGTCCACTTTCTGTAAAAAGAGGACAGTCCACTGCCTGTAACAAGAGGACAGTCCACTTTCTGTAACAAGAGGACAGTCCACTGTCCATAACAAGAGGACAGTCCACTTTCTGTAAAAAGAGGACAGTCCACTGTCTGTAACAAGAGGACAGTCCACTTTGCAGGATTTGCTGAAAAAGAAGGTTAGCGTGTGTGATTATTTAGTGTGAAGACGAGGACTCTGTGTACCTGTTGGTCACCTGTTAAGCCGTCTCAGGAGCTTTTCACATTCTAACAGTCCGGGACTCGGCTCACTTGGGAAGGAGGTGGGCGGAGCCAAGAATCCCCCCCCCCCCCCCCCCCCCCATTCATTTGGTTCGTTCAGATTCACTTTAGTGTCCGGATCAAACCGTCTGGAAAATGTCAAGCAACTACAACAGCTGTACATTTGGAGGCGCTGTCGCCTGAAACAAACACTGACCAGAGAGGAGACAAAGAAGAAACACGGCTCATTGATTGGTCCGGACCGAAAAAGGAAGTCCCGCCCCTTTAACACGTGGTGGCCAGGCTAGTTAGCTCATGGCTAATGGGTAGCCACAAACACCTGTGATATAAAGTCTTCAGACCAGATATCAATGAGTCTTCCTCTCTACTCCACGTCGACCCGCAAGATTGTTTCAACAATGTTGAACAAGCCCTTAGGGTTCTCAAGACTGGAAGAACTCTGATATCCTAAACCCTTTGGGACTCCCAGCACCCTTAGAACCCTCTGCAGAACCAGGATCTCTGGGGACTCTAAAGACACGCAGAGTTCTTGATGTCCTAAAGGTGCTGAATGTCCAGAGAGCCTGAGAGTGACGCACATCCCCTACAGACATGTCAGTAGAACTCTTAGGATATTGAGACTGAGACCTGAGAGACCTTAAGGACTCTCAAGACCATTCAATGCCTAATATCCCAGGACAAAACTCCAAGGGGATATAATACTCAGACTCGCAGGACCTTCAGAACCTTTAGGAGAACTAAGAACAGTGCACACTTTCAGAACTTACAGGACCAGAGAACTGTGGACCTGCTGGACTAGGAATGCCCACTTCTGCTTAAAGGCGTCATACCTCCTCCTGGTCTGGTCGGTGCAGAAACCTTCAGTATTCTAAGTTTCTAGCACCTCCTTGATTTTCCTCCATTTAAATATTGGATCATAGGAGCTGCATTCAGAATCTGCTGTGTCTGTGTGAACTGGACTGGCTCCACCCACACATGCCCATCTTGGGAAGAGGAGGAAGTACTTCCTCTCGTGGTGCCATGTGCCAGAGCAGAGCTGCCTAATTGTGGGAGGAGTCAAAGGGAGAGCCTACCTTGATTGGGATTGGCTGAACCCCCGATGACACTATATAGGGTTTGATTTCTGATTGGCTGGTTGGAGCAACACACTTTTTAAAACCTGAAACAAGCCGGGGAGAGAGAGGACAGACTGTCTTCACCTCTGGGGACGATTAGTACTGTTGGAGAACCTTTAGAAAGTGAATTTTGCAGAATATGACCCCTGTAAAATGATCAAAAGCCAGAAGGCTCAGCACCCTCAAACCCTGCAGGACCCGCAGTTCCCCCAAAACCCTTAAACCATCAGAAACTCCAGAAGCCTCAACCCCCGAAAACCCTCAGAATCCTTAAACCCTCAGAAACATCAAAACCCTCAAAGCCCCAGAACCCTGAATTCCTGCCGTACCTCTGACGAGGATGGTGGTGGTTTTCTTGGCGGGGTTTCCCACGTTGTTGGTCGCCATGCAGCAGTAGACGCCGCCGTCCTCCACAGTCACCGCGGGGATCGTCAGCGTGCCGCCGTTGATGACGCTCCTCTTGGGGAGCTCCTCCCCTCCCGGCTTGAGCCACGTCAGCGTCGGGGGAGGGTCTCCGCCCGACGCCACGCACACGAGAGTGACTGTCTCCCCGGGGTTCACCACCAGGGGGTCGTCCAGGTGCAGCTTGATAGAAGGAGGAGCTGGGGGGGGGGATAAAAAAAAAAAACACTTATTGTGAGTTTATTGTTCGATTATCTTCATGATCTGTTGACCTTTGACCTCAGTCGCCACCTGCTGGTGGTTTTTAGGAAGTCACACTTTTAGGCCTCGTTTACACGACAATGTTTTCAAGGGTAAAACTTTCATTGCATATTCGGGGATCCGTTTACACAACAACGGTGCTCAGAGTCACTGAATATTTAACTTTTTGAAAACACTTGGACTCCGTCTCCGTGGAAACGAGGAAAAGAGAACTTTTCTGAAACGTTGCTGCTGCACATGCGCATCAAGACCGTAGTGAATGTTTCTGCTCATGAACGAGGAGATTCATTCATAACAATGAATGCAGTGTGTGCTGCTCACGCTTGAATTTAACAACACCTCTTTAATAAAGTCCACATTTAAAGTGACTCTACCAGGAAAAAAATATAAATCTTTAAAATATTCTTTTCTTCTGCCACAAGGATGGGCTGAAACGGAACAAATGTTTATTGAATATATTGCTGGTTGCTGGGAAAAGGCTATCATGAGGAAATGGCAGGACAGAGACCTACTACTAATACCTGGATGGACATAACAATGTACATTTACCAGATGGAGAGGATAACGACATATGTCAACCATAAACTGGAAGAACTGATATATTTATAACGATATAACAATGGGAGATAATCATGTAACACCACAGAGACCAGACTTTAGTTTTACAAATTTATGAATAAGTAAATGATATGGATCACTTTTCGTTTTGTGTTTTTGTGTATTACAAATCTTAAAAAAAAAAAAAATATATATATATATATATATATATCATTACGACTCATTTCCACAAATTTCCAACCTGCAGTTCCCCAAATCGAATCACACAAAAGTCGAATTTGTAGCCATCAAACTGTGTTTATGTTTCGCTGACAGACGCCATCTTGGGAAACCTGCCGCAAGGGATTCTGGGATATCAAAGATGGCAGCTTCGGCCAGAATATCAACATTTGACCGATTCAGGGTGAAAAAAAATTCAGACTTTCTCAAAGAAAGAGTCTTGAAGCCTTGAGAAAAGTCTGGAATGTAGTGAAACTGATCAATAATCGTTTCCCCAGTGTGAATCGAGATCTGGAGCGATCCGGTGGACAAACGGGATCTTGTGACACGACGCCTTGGGAATCTTCAGGAGTTTGGGATGTTTAAGAAGTCCACAAACCCGGGGAAGCGCCGCAAAAATATTAATGTAGGAAATACATGTCAAGAAGAATTTCCTTCAGAAACAGATGAACAACTAAAACTGCGTCCTAAATGTTTGCGTTTCCCCGGGTGGATTCTGGTAGAGTAACTTTAATCTGGATTACATGTCGAGACACGTTTCACTTCCCACAAACAATCGATACTGAGTGGACCAAACCGACGAAGAGACAAAGGAGCTTCAATATTCATCATCCTGTTCTCTCTGTGTGCATTTGTGGGCGTTTTTATCAAACGGCACACACCAGCGGCCCAGAGGGAAAACCATTCTGCCTTTTCCGTGTGTAAGGTTTCGTTTTCAGAACGTCGACTAAATACAAAACGACTCTGATATGAAAACAGAAGAACGATGCGTTTTCACTTGGAAGGTCGTGTAAATAAGGCCTGACAGACTTTTGTTGCCCTGGACTGAAATTGTGGCACCGAGGGATAAAAGTGTGTGTAAGTGTGTGTGTGTGTGTGTGTGTGTGTGTGTGTGTGTGTGTGTGTGTGTGTGTGTGTGTGTGTGTGTGTGTGTGTGTGTGTGTGTGCGTGTGCAAGAAGAAGCAGCTGAATGAAGAAATCACGATGAGGAGGTAAAAATAGCTGAGTGGCCCTCTATTCAGCTGACATCATGTAAATCCCATCAGCCCCCGGGTCGGAGCGGCGGGGATCCACTGTACAGGTCAGACATCATTTATTCATGACTCACACACACACACACACACACACACACACACACACACACACACACACACACACACACACACACACACACACACACACACCAATAAAAAACACCAAAACCCCCAGAGTTATTGTAAAATATTCAGCAGGTCAGAATTTTTTTTTCCTCTTAACTTAAATAAACAAATAAATGAAAATCAAATGTTAACAATTGAAGTATAAAAACTATGTTTCTACAACTCTCTCTTTTATAAACCAGCACAGAGATATTACATCAGAATGATGACACAGATGGTGAAAAGATATTTGTTTTTTTTTCAGGGTAGAAACCTACTGTGATGAAGTCATATTTTATAGTTTAGTTAAAAACTGTTAAAAATGATGCTTTGGAAAAGTGATTTAAGTGATCTGAGTGGATTGGTTTCCACCCCAGGTTTAAAGTTCTGTGTAAAAATTATAATTTTATCACTGATATTTAGAATATTTCATTCTAGCGGTGATTTATTTCTTTGTTCTTTTTGTTTTTATTTCTTTGAAACAGGAAATGTGCTTTTATTTGGTTTGTTCGGCATTCATCTTCTCCTTCTTCATTCTTACTGTTTTAGCCGACATGTGAAGGTCAAACTTGTCTTGATGGCGTTTCTGCTCTCTGATAATTCAAGTGTTATCATGTATGATCTTTTCAAAGTTCATTTCTGGTTCTGCTGATTTGGGTATCAACCCTGTACTTGTTTTTTTCAAATCCTGCGTACGTGACAAAAACACATTTAGTAAAGTTATTATGACTGATCGTGAACTCAATCAGTAAAGTTCTCCACTCACCCCATTTTCTACAACTATTTACAATCATTCAGGTTTCACACACAGATGTTACAAGTAAACTTTAAAAACACACAAAACCTCATCACACTGACACTGTCATGGTTGGTTGTTTCTCCTATTGTCCAGCAGGAGGCAGTGAAAACACAACCTCACCCTCTTCATGGAAACGTCACACACAGATTACCAGACAACGTTCTGATTGGCTCATGTGGTTCCTTTTTTCCACCAATAGGAAAGCTGAAGCGTGATTTTGGAGTTTTAACAAGAACAAGCTTTAGTTTAGTGTGTGTGTGTGTGTGTGTGTGTGTGTGTGTGTGTGTGTGTGTGTGTGTGTGTGTGTACCCGTCCTGTTGCTCAGACTGAAGTGTGCGTTCTTGTCTGTGATTCCACAAACACTCCTGACGGAGGCGCTGCAGGTGTAGTCTGCGTAGTCCTGCGGTCGGAGATTCTTCAGCTTCAGGATCTTCGTTTCTCCCTGAAAAAATTGGGAAAAACAAACAAAACAAATTAAACATCAATAAACTACCAGTGAGCGTCACCAAGCCTCACGCTGAATCCTCCGGTTCGATTCCCGAGCTCAGTTTGTGCTTCTCCCTGTGCTAACTAACTCACCCTTTGACTGACTGACTGACTGACTAACTAACTAACCCTGATTAACTAACTCTCTAAGTAACTAACCAACTAAGTAACTCATTCAGTCACTCACCTAGTAAAGAACTAACTAACTAACTAACTACAGGTAGAGGCCAGTGCTGCCACCTAATGCGCAGGGGAGGTATTACTCACATTTTACATGCTGCACCTTCACGTTAATGAAAAATTAATTCTCACTCTCCACCTGCTCCTCCTCCTCCATTCTCCACCTGCTCCTCCTCCTCCATTCTCCTCCTGCTCCTCCTCCTCCATTCTCCACCTGCTCCTCCTCCTCCATTCTCCACCTGCTCCTCCTCCTCCATTCTCCTCCTGCTCCTCCTCTTCCTCCATTCTCCACGTGCTCCTGCTCCTCCTCCTCCACTCTCCTCCTGCTCCTCCTCCTCCTGCTCCTCCTCCACCATTCTCCTCCTGCTCCTCCTCCACCATTCTCCTCCTGCTCCTCCTCCTCCATTCTCCTCCTGCTCCTCCTCCTCAATTCTCCACCTGCTCCTCCTCCTCCTCCTCCTCCTGCTCCTCCTCCTCCATTCTCCTCCTGCTCCTCCTCCTCCATTCTCCACCTGCTCCTCCTCCTCCATTCTCCACCTGCTCCTCCTTGTTTTCCTTCTTCTTTCTGCTCCTGTCTGCCAAAAACACTCCCTCTTATCTCCTCTGGCAGCCTCCGAGCTTCCTCCCAGCTCACGGGCAGATGAGATGAGATTAGATGACATTTAAATGGGATGTTTGTGCAAAAACGGAAGCCAATGTTTTGGCTATGGAGGAGGAGGAGGAGGAGGAGGAGGAGGAGGAGGAAATAAGTTCCTCATGTCTATGAGCAGTGATGGGAGGTGGTACGAGGACGAGCTGAAGGCTTCACAGTCGACTGTGTTTTAATATGCGTTATCACATGGCCTCGTGTATTTCTGTTGGTGTCCATGTTTGTTTCTGACATCAGTTGGAATCCACGGCGTTTGGAGACGTCTACCACCGCGTTTAAACCGGTGAACCAGTTTAAATGTGTTCCGACTGGTTTAAATTGGTCCTGACTGGTGTGAACTGCTTCTGATTTGATTTAAACCCATTTATATGTGTTCGGACCAGTTTAAACTGGTTCTGACTGGTATGAACTGGTTCTGATTGGTTTTTAACCCATTTAAATGTGTTCTGACAGGTTTAAACTGGCTGTATCTGATGGAAACCAGTTCAAACTGGCTCTGATTGGTTCTGCCTGTGAGCATGAAGTCAGATGTTCCTCAGACCCGCACCGGGTGAATCTGTACTGCAGAGGAGTGAACGAAGGAGCGGAGACGGTCCTCGGACCTGATGAGGACATGCGGCCGAAGCCGAGTTCCTCACCTGTGTGAAGAAGGGCTCGTAGATCTCCACGCCGGAGTCGGACCCCTGAGACAGCGCCTCGCGGCCCCTCCTCCACGTGTACAGCACCGGGGGGTTGGAGTTCGCCACGCAGCGCAGGAAGACCGTCCTCTCAAAATAAAAGTGCTCCTTTGACTCCCCTACACTCTGATGCACCGTGATCACTGGGTCATCCAGGTCTGAGGAGGAGGAAGAGTTGAAATTGTTAAATGAGCATAGAACTCTAATGTTGATTGGTGTGAAAGCAGAGTTACAGGAACACGATCGTGTGATCATGATCATC
>NC_137633.1:2158089-2268089 GCF_963383615.2 Lipophrys pholis | reverse complement strand
CCAGATCATTCCCAATACCTCCTCTTCATCACTTCCTCCTGCTCCTGTTAATCACCTCCCCATCTTCATAACCCCCTACTGCTCCTCTTCATCACCTTCTCCTACTCCTTTTCATAACCTCCTTTAGTCCACACCTCGTTCTCATCATCTTCATCGCTTCCTCCTACCCCTCTTCCTCACCATGTTCTGCTCCTCTTCATCACCTCCTTTCATCACCTCCACCAGCTCCTACCTCTTCTTGTCTTTTATTCCTCAATAGAAAATATTTTAATAAAACTATATATTGTTTAAAAACGTTCCTCCTGTATCTCTGAGCGAAGCTGCATCTCAACCAGGAGGCTGCGTCTTTGTGGGAGTGAATGTTTTTTCCTCCTGTCTTCTCCTGCTGCCTCTTCCTCTTCCTCCACCTCCACCGCTCCACCCAGGTTTTAGTCTAATCCCTGTGCTCCCTGCTCACAGGTGAAGATTCCATCGCCAGCGTGCAGAGCAGCTGATCCTCTCACACAAACCACACAAAAACAGCCACACAGCACCTCCTAAATTCAGGAATTACACTCGTTCCACAAGAGCTTTACTGTCGCTCCTGCACCAGGAAATAGATCCAAACAAATCCTTCCACATAAACTGCAGGAGAGACGACGGCAGCGTTAACAGGCGCTGACATGTCAGATTATTTACTCAGAAACTCACCACCGACTGTATCAACAAACACAACTTTGCAGATTGTCAGTGTCCGTGGCAAATAATCTCAAAGTTTCAGTTTCAGTCCTGAAAGACATCGTCCGTCAACACAACAATTTTTTAAAAACCAACGTCTGTGAACATTCGGTTCGGTGGCACTAATACATCATTGAATCCTGCTTTTATAATTTACTGCACTTCCCAACTTTTCTGGGAAGAGGGTAATAGAATAAATGAATAAAACACACACACACATGCACGCACACACGCGCACACACACAATTACACGCACACTATTACACACACACAGCCGCAGGCCTGTACAGTAGAACTATGCATCTCTGAGGGCAGCAGTTCCCCCTGATTTAACCGTGTGTGTGTGTGTGTGTGTGTGTGTGTGTGTGTGTGTGTGTGTGTGTGTGTGTGTGTGTGTGTGTGTGTGTGTGTGTGTGTGTGGGGCGGGGGGACTCAGTGAGTCATCTTCAAGAAGAGCTGTTTTCTGCACTACAATCTAGAGTGTGTGTGTGTGTGTGTGTGTGTGTGTGTGTGTGTGTGTGTGTGTGTGTGTGTGTGTGTGTGTGTGTGTGTGTGTGTGTGTGTGTGTGTGTGTGTGTGTGTGAAACTTCATGCTGATGTGTTTTAGAAACTTAAGTTAAACTGACTTAATCTGACACGGTTTTCTCTGTGCACAAATTTTCTACTGCAGTAAACTGACCACACACTTTCCTGTTGTTACAGTGTTACAGACACTGGTCACAGTGTTACAGACACTGGTCACGTTGTCACAGACACTGGTCACGTTGTCACAGACACTGGTCACGTTGTTACTGAAACTGGTCACATTGTTACAAAAACTGGTCACATTGTCACAGACACTGGTCACATTGTTACAGACACTGGTCACATTGTTACAGACACTGGTCACATTGTCACGGACACTGGTCACATTGTTACAGACACTGGTCACATTGTCACGGACACTGGTCACATTGTCACAGACACTGGTCACATTGTTACAGACACTGGTGACGTTGTTACAGACACTGGTCACATTGTTACAGACACTGGTCACATTGTCACAGACACTGGTCATATTGTTACAGACACTGGTCACATTGTCACAGACACTGGTCACATTGTCACAGACACTGGTCACATTGTTACAGACACTGGTCACATTGTCACAGACACTGGTCATATTGTTACAGACACTGGTCACATTGTCACAGACAGTGGTCACATTGTTACAGACAGTGGTCCTGTCGTTGGCTTCACTCGGGTTCTCCCTGCTCGTCACTCTCCCTGGCGGGAGCAGGAAGTCGGTGTGAGTCGGAATCGCCTCTCTGGGATTCTCAGTGAAACTCTGATCTCAGGTTAGACTCGACTGTTTTATTCATGCCAAAACGAGGTTTCTGAGAGTTACGTAAGCTCTCAGAGGCGCTATTCTTAGAGCCCAGGAGCTCGCAGGGAGACGCCAGTCAGTAGGACGGATAAAAATAACCGCAGGCCTCCGATTGGCTGAGAGCTCACCCTGCTGCATACGTAATGAGACTGAGGAAGGATGAATGGAGGGAAGACAAAGACGTCTGATTGGCTGATGGAGACCTTGATGTTCGAAATTGCAAAAACGAGGACCCTGGAGAAAGTTATTGAAGGCTGCACACTTTGACCATCAGTGGTCCTTGAAGACATTTTTTAAAAGTCCTTGAAGAGTGAAAAATATTGAATTCCATAAAATCCCAGGTTTATCAACCTCTTCTCGCTTGGTAGAACTTCAGCATGATCCCGAGAAAGGATTCCAGGTGATGTTCTTCTTTATGAAAGTCCAGCAGTGTTGCCACACGACTCACGAGAAAGAAGTAAAAGTACCATGAAAAACGAAGAACGTTGTCCCTTGAAGACATTTCAAATGCAGATTTCAAGTCCTTGACAATGGCTTGCAGGTTTTGAGCACAAACAATATGAGTTCACTGAGTCATGAGTCGTTGAGAAGGGTGGATGCCTCTGTGAGGTTCTCCAGGGAGCTGTACGCCCTCTCACAGGTATGAAGACTCTAAAGGCCAATGGTCCTTGAGGTCCTTGAACATGGAGCGCTGCTCCTCAGAGAGCCGCTCAAAGTCTTGCATTATGTCCTTGAGGAGATCCCACGAGTCCTCAGGTTAGTGAACTGGGGGCCTGTGACAGGAGCTGGGATGCTGTTGCTATGGTTACCAGTAGTTTCTCACAGAAGCCGACCTGAGGGGTTTATGTCAGCCAATCAGAGGGGCAGGATTCTGTGATGTTGCAGCGACTCTAAAACTAAATGTTGGGTTTGTTTTTCATTTTTTTTTTAGAATTTCTTTTGTTACTGGTCGTGTTTCCTCCTCTGCAGCGTCGGAGCAGCGTACTGAGCGCGTGCAGCCTCAACACCCACGATGCATCTCTCTCTGCTGCAGCGAGGAGCTGCACATGGGGGGGGGGGGGGGGGGGGGGGGGGGGACACGACACACTGCACTCAGAGGGGACTTTACAAGAAACTGTGTGTCCTGTCACAGCGAGAGTCAGAGTCAGACAGGATGAAAGACGAGGAAAATGTTCACGTCTGAGGAGACACTTTGAGAATCGTGTCCATGGAGGCATTTTAGTTAGAATATATAGTGGAGAGCAAAGTTGGCGTGTGTGACATCACTCCACTGTAACAGGAACATTCAGCACGACAAACACGAGAGAAAGATTCCAGAACATTCATCCAATTCCACCGGGAGCTCAACCAAACTGTCAGATTCATCCAGACACACATTTGGTCCAACGCTGAAACAAATCCTTTAAACTGGGAACACTGGGAACCCCTCTGGGGGAGTCCCCGTTCATTTTACTCTAAATTCAGAAACGGTGTTCGACTCCTGATGTTCCTGTGGATGAGGTCTGATCACCACCTGGTGTGTGTGTGTGTGTGTGTGTGTGTGTGTGTGTGTGTGTGTGTGTGTGTGTGGAGGATGAGGAACCGCAGAGCTCAGGCTGACAGCTTACATAAACACAGTGTTCGCCGTGTATTATTTTCCAAACATGACCTTAATCCTCACGCTGAGAGGAATGCGTCAGCCTCAGGTGGGATTTCTGCGGCTCCGACGCAACAGCGCCGCTAATGCCGCCGCGCCGCCGTCATGAGCCGCTGATGTGTGTGAACAGGTGTGTACAGGTGTGAGAGAGCGGAAGCAGGTGTGAGCAGGTCTGCAAGTGAGCAGGCTGAACCAGATCAAAAGGGATCAACCCAGACCAAAGCAGTCTAAACCAGATTAAACCAGTTCAAACCAGATAAAACCAATCTAAACCACTTTAAAGCACATAAAACCAGTCAAACCAGATTATACCAATTTAAACCAAATAAAACCAGTCTACATCAGTATAAACCATCCAAAATGGCTCAAACCATGGTAAACCAGATACAATCAGGCTAAACCATTTTATACCAGATTAAACCAGTTCAAACCAGATATAACCAGTCTAATCCACTTTAAACCAGATAATACCAGTCAAAATCAGATAAAACCAGTCTAAACCACATAAAACCAGTCCAAACCATATTATACCAATTTAAACCAGATAAAACTAGTCTAAACCACTTCAAATCAGACTATACCAGTTCAAACCAGATAAAAGCAGTCTCAACCACTTTAAATCAGATTATACCAGTCCAAATCATATCAAACCAGTCCAAACCAGTTAAAACCAGTCTACATCAGTATAAACCATCTAAAATGGTGTAAACCAGTATAAAACGGTGTCAGGTCTCCGTCACGTCTTTACCCTTTGGGTCCACCATGTTCGTAACAAACAGTCTAAACCAGTCTAATCCATCATAACTGCTCTAAAATGATCTAAAACCAAATCTAATCCAGGATAATTAATTCTAGAAATTGCCAAAAACAGTCCACAACCGGGATAAAACCAGGCCAAAACAGTCTAAAACAGTCTGAACCAGATCGAAGAATACCTGACCACACTAAACCAGTCCAAGCCACATCAAAACAGACTAAACCAGATTAAAGGAATGCAAAGCCTTTATTATCATTATACAATGTACAACAAACTACTTTAAACTAGATAAAACCAGTCTAGACCGGTGTAGAAGTCTAAACCAGGCTAAACCAGACTTAACCAATCCGAACTGGATCAGCAAAGACTAAACCAGAGAAGGCCAGATGAAACCAGATGAAACTAGTATAAACTGGTCTGAATTAGTTTAAAACAGTCTAAACCAGGATAAACCAGTACTGATTCCACGCTTCCAGGTACAAACCTCAGCAACATGTTAAGTCGGGGTGGGGGGGGGGGGGGGGGGGTGGTGGTAGGTAGTGCCTGCAGAGATCTGACCTGTCAGGACGCCCTGAGGGTAAAGAACACCCAGGCAGAGAGTTTCTCCTCTGGCCCGTTCAGTCGCAGGAGGAGACGCCAGACAGACACACTGATTCGACGTGTGGAGGAGAAGAGGAGGCGTCTCGCTGGCTGAAGGAGGAGATGCTCAGAGAGCCGTGAAGCTCCGTGCTCCACTGCTCCACTCCGAGCAGCCAAACAAACGCACCCAAACCCAGACTGACACTTTGGATAATTCACACGATGAAAAGGAATCCAGCACAGAGTCACGGGGGGGGGGGACTCCACTACTTTTAGTAACTGATTACTGCAATGAAACGAGGAACTAAATAACTGCTGTCTGTTCATCACTGAGCTCACTGTTAGCTGGAGCATCATCCAAAAACAATTGCCTCCAGTGCACAGCAGCTCTGTTACGCTTTACCCAAACTCCTGTTGGAGGAAGAGCCTAACTCCTTCTTTAGATATATGGACCATGAGGATCTCCATATGGAAGGATCTGAGGCTTCCGGGGTGTCTTCATCCATTCCCCTGTTGGCGGTTGTCAAAACACGCATCTGTCTGTAAATTAGGATTAACGTGACCAAAAACACAGCGACACGTTTTCACTAATAGAAGAACCTCCCAGCACCTCCTCATTGCAACGTTCCAGAGGTTCCGCTCACTTCCTGCCACTTCCTTCATCTCAAACCAAAAGCAACCGAGATGAACTGATGATGAATGCCTCAGAAGAATCATCCTCTCGTCGGCAGCGCAGGATTCAGAGGAGCCGGATTATTACGCTGGGATTATGAACTGAGAGTTTAGCAGGAGGTGTCGGAGGAGAGGAGCAGATATCTGAGAACCGACGGGAGTTCAGACTCTGACAATGTCATGTGAGGAGGAAGGAGGAGCAGGGAGGAGCAGAGAGGAGCAGGGAGGAGCAGAGGAGGAGCAGAGAGGAGCAAGGAGGAGCAGAGGGGAGCAGGGAGGAGCAGAGAGGAGCAAGGAGGAGCAAGGAGGAGCAAGGAGGAGCAAGGAGGAGCAGAGAGGAGCAAGGAGGAGCAAGGAGGAGCAGGGAGGAGCAAGGAGGAGCAGGGAGGAGCAGGGAGGAGCAGAGGAGGAGCAGAGAGGAGCAAGGAGGAGCAGAGGGGAGCAGGGAGGAGCAGAGGAGGAGCAGAGAGGAGCAGAGAGGAGCAGGGAGGAGCAGAGAGGAGCAGAGAGGAGCAAGGAGGAGCAAGGAGGAGCAAGGAGGAGCAAGGAGGAGCAGAGAGGAGCAAGGAGGAGCAAGGAGGAGCAGGGAGGAGCAAGGAGGAGCAGGGAGGAGCAGGGAGGAGCAGAGGAGGAGCAGGGAGGAGCAAGGAGGAGCAGGGAGGAGCAGAGAGGAGCAAGGAGGAGCAAGGAGGAGCAAGGAGGAGCAAGGAGGAGCAAGGAGGAGCAGGGAGGAGCAAGGAGGAGCAGGGAGGAGCAGAGGAGGAGCAGAGCGCAAAGTTTCCTCGTCCCTCATCATCTTAAATAATTTTTGTATTTCCTGGCAGATTTGTCTTGTTTTACTCTGAAGGGTCCACTTCCTCCTCTGCACCTGACAGATGGAGCAGCCTCCATCACTCACAGATGTTTCAGCCTAATCCTCCTCACTTCCTGCCAACTCCCCCACCCCCAACCCAATACCACCCCCGGGAATTGTGGGTAAAAAGCGGCGTTCCCATCAGCATCATCGTGCACGTAAACACCAGCTACTGTGATGTAACATCCACCATGAGAGTAATAGATTACAGATAATCTGAGCTGATGTCTCTCTCTCTCTCACACACACACACACACACACACACACACACACACACACACACACACACACACACACACATTTATTTCTCAGCACCTGACACTTTCCATCTCTTCCAGCACACTTTAGTCTGCACTGACCTCTGGAGACTCTCTACACTGCTGCACACGCCTCCTCTGTTCTGTTCTGCTCCTCACATGTGTAGAAGAGCTGCGAACAGCTCAGTGTGACTTCATGGCCTCTTGACATTTGTAGTTTCCTACGACCACTCAGGTAAAACGGTTGGAGTCAGTTTGGACCGACTATAAGTCACAGTTGGCGTCGAGAGACGAGCCAGGCTCAGGCAGAACATGCAGACCCCACAGAGACGGACTGGTCGGGAAGATTTGTCGCTGTGTGTGGAAACAGGAGGAGGAGTAACCACTGCACCACCACCTGCTTCACCAACATCCTGAACTACAACCAAATTACGTAGTTTGGCTTTTAATGTGATCTGACACTGTTTGAAAAGTTTTTGCTCTGATGATAGATGAAGGAACACACTGTGTGTGTGTGAGAGAGATAGAATGACAACATAAATGATCAGAATCGCCCTGAAATATAAATCCAAAACACACACACACACACACACACACACACACACACACACACACACACACACACACACACACACACACACACACACACACACACACACACACACACACACATTGCTGCAACTGTCAGAGATCAGAGTGTGTATCCACAGGTGTGTGTGCGGGACTGCAGCTCACCTGTTTGGCCTATCTGTGCAAAGCACACGCACACACACACACGCCCGCACGCGCGCGCGCGCACACACACCACACACTCACACACACACACACACACACACACACACACACACACACTAGAAATCCCTCACAAGGTCAACCATCTGGCGGTGCAGTTCCGCTCTCGCGCGCCGTTAAACGGTGTCGTGTGTGTCACATGTGCGCTGGCGAGCGTGTCAGAGTGACCCGGACGGTACCGGTGACGGTGGCGGACGTCCTTACCGTACACGCCCTGGCCGTGCGCGCCCTGCAGGAAGCCGGTGACCAGCCACAGGAGCCCGAAGACTGAACCCATCTTCACATCGCCCTGTGGCCGCCGCGCTGCGTCGCTCCCCCGGGGAGGAGGAGGTGGTCACTCTGCGTCCTCCTTCCCCCGCCTCCTCCGCTCCTCCGGCCGGCGTCCCTCCGCACCGAGTCCGGCCCGATGACCGGTTCTCATCCACAAATCCCAGTGGGTCTCCCCCCCCCCCCCAAACCCCCCTTCCTCCTCCTCCTCCTCCTCCTCCTCCCGGAGTGTCCCCCCGCCGCCGCCTCCCGCTGCAGCCCGGTCAGATGAGGCGCGCAGGTCCGGTTCCGCTCATGCCGGAGCGGCGGTTCGCTGAACCCGTCGGAAGAGTTCGGCCAGCAGAGATGCGAGCGGAGGAGCAGGTGCCTCAGCCGCGTCTCCTTGGTGGTGACATTGTGGAGAAAAGATCAGAATTCAGGAGAAAAGCCGTCGGTGAGTCGGTGTCCTCCTCCCGGTGGGATGCTCACAGGTCCCCGCTGCCGCTCCGCGGAGTCCGGCGGCTCGGTACCGGACTGACGTGCATCATCGTGCCGAGGAGAAGCGGCAGCCGCTCCGCGTCCTGCCGCAGCTGTCAGAGGCTCGTCAGGGGCCGGTCGGGCCAGGGATGGGAGCGGGAGAGCCGGGCTGCCACCGGGAAGCTGCCGTGACGCTCCGGTGAGGAGGCGGTGAGTCCGGTCGACTCGTCGGTGGATTTTTACCGGGCAGCGAGCGACGTCAGCGCGAACTGAGCGGTGACGACGCGCGGTGCGCAGAGCGGCGTGGCTTCCGGTACCGTCCTTTCAAAATACAAGCTTCAGCCAGGTGTTTCGTTTTTCATCCATTTATTCAGAAATATTTTTTAATATTTTTCTTTTTGAATTGTTATCACTGTAACTTTAGCAAATAATTTCCCTCTGGGATTAATAAATATTTCTGTTCTCTTGTATTTTTTTGTCACTAAGCGCTTTATTTTTTAAACATATATTAAACAGACAGTATTACTTTTAATTACAATATATATCTAAAGGCACCTGATAAATACTTAAATACAAAACAGCCAGAGTAGATATTCATGCAGCATATTATCGCGACAGTGTCACAGCCAAGTTCATATCATACGATTTCAATGCATTTTGCACGATCTATGTCTCTTCTATTTTTGTGTTTTTCAATGACTTATTGTTTTCATCTCACCCAGCTTTATGAACTTACTTTTATTTCTCATCTTGAAGAGGTTTTTAGCCTTTCTGATTCACATAATTTCTGTAATTTCCTTCTTTTCATTGGTGTTTTTGGTTTTCTGTTGTTAGATTGTATGAGACACTTGTACTTTGATTACTTTTGGATGTTGCATGACCTTTGTGGATCAGTTTGTAATATTCATTCTTCCAGTTTCTCGTCTAAAGGTGTCCTGCTTCCCATTTGGACGTCCAGACTTTTCTTTCTCTCATCTTTATTTTTTCAATGAAACCACTTTGAGGGAGTTCTTTAAGATTTCTGCAATCATTTTTAAAAAAAAGTCCTTATTTTCAGATTCACACGCTTGTATTTTGAAGGTTGCGCTCTCGCCGTGATTGAGTTGAGGCGGCACGAGCGCGCGCTCTCTCGCCGCGCACGTGTGTGATGTTGCGTGTTTTTCGCGGGTCTCCTGGTGAAATGGTGGGAACAGAGAAGAGACCATGTTTTCATCTTTAAACGGGACTTTTACATGTGGACATCTTCAGGGGACCGGAAGCAGGGGACCCTTGGAGACGCAGTGTGGAGCAGGCTCCAAAATTACAAACATTAATTCACTACCTGGATTAAAATGACTTTCGAATTTATTCATCATGGATTAGAACGACGTTTTTACATCAGATTGTCTCCCCCTTGTACTGCAACATTTTGAAAATGATGCCCATTTAACAGGAAATATACAGAGACTGAAAACAATGTAGTTCTTCAATAAGGCCACTAGTGGCTGCCGTTCTAATGTAATAAAGCAACTTACTTATGTATGCACAGAGAACAGCATGCTGTAAACTCTCAAGCTCCTGTAAACTGTCTTTCTTCGTTGTTTTGGTCGCATCGTTAGTTTGTAAGAAATAAATCGTGTCTCCACATGATCCAGATGAATATTTGGTGAATTTACACTTTAGCTGAGAAGTGCTGTTAAAATGCAACATTGATCCAACGGAACTGTTTACAACTGTACTGGGAATGCGCCGGAACAGTATTTCAGACAAAAGTTGCACAATCTGGTCCTGGATCATTGCCTCTAAACATTTGTTGAAGATTCTTACTGAACAGTTGGGGAAATCATCTTCCTGCATTTCAACCAAACGTCACAGTCACTGTGTTTACGTAGAAACAAAGAACAGGAAGAAACACGTGGAATTTGATGAGCTGAGCTCACAACTCATCTTCAATCCGTCAGCTCAAGATGAATGCTGGCATGTTGTGTTTTACAGACTGAACGACCCATAATGGACATCAAGCAGGAGAGTGTGCAGGTTGGCCAAACCGTCAACAAACCGGTTGTTTTTGTGGAACGTTTGAATAAGATCTTGAACTCAATGACCAATAAGTTGGAGTGGGTACGAGTCTGCTCACCTGGACAAACCTGTTCCAAAAGGAAAGGCCAGTCTTCACGGCTGATTGGTTCACGCCGGCTGTGACTCTCCAACTTTGCCAACCTGACCCAGAAGGAAACTTCCGATGTGGAAGATGTAGAACACTGTTTTAGGAGGCACTGATTGCACACTTGTGCTGCCACTCAACTGATTACTTCTCTCTGCGTGGAGCAGACGGAGAGCCGTAGGACGGAGACGTCTGAGACAGAGGGGGAGCCGAGGACGCTCGTGACAGAGACTGTCAGGAGAGGTCTGATGACAACAATCCTACGGTTCTTTATTCTTTAGTGGACTGTGTGTTTACTGTCCTCGCGTCCGACCTGATTATTGTGTTCAACATGTAAGTAATTATCGAAATGTGAGTGTGACCCGAACAGGAAGTGACCTCATTCCTTCTCCTCTTTCTCCCAGGGTGCGTCCTAATAGTCCCTCCTATCTCCTTTCCTATCCACTCCTCCTTACCCCCCGAAAGTGTTTCAGTGGCGGCCATGATAAGGAGCGTTGGAATTCTTTATAAGCTGAGGAAAGCAGGTTCAATCCTTCGGTCTCACCACCAGTCTCTGACCTGTCTTCCACCTGTCTCACATCTGTCTCTCACCTGTCTCCCAACTGTCCACCAAATGTCTCTGACCTGTTTCCCACCTGTCTCCCCAACTGTCTCCCCACCAGTCTCTGACCTGTTTCCCACCTGTCTCCCCAACTGTCTCACCTGTCTCCCCACCAGTCTCTGACCTGTTTCCCCAACTGTCTACCATCTGTCTCTGACCTGTCTTTCACCTGTCTCCCATCTGTCTCTCACCTGTCTCCCAACTGTCCACCAAATGTCGCTGACCTGTTTCCCACCTGTCTCCCCAACTGTCTCACCTGTCTCCCCACCAGTCTCTGACCTGTTTCCCCAACTGTCTACCATCTGTCTCTCACCTGTCTCTGACCTGTCTTTCACCTGTCTCCCACCTGTCTGTCACCTGTCTCCCAACTGTCCACACAATGTCTCTGACCTGTTTCCCACCTGTCTCCCCAACTGTCTCACCTGTCTCCCCACCAGTCTCTGACCTGTTTCCCCAACTGTCTACCATCTGTCTCTCACCTGTCTCTGACCTGTCTTTCACCTGTCTGTCACCTGTCTCCCAACTGTCCACACAATGTCTCTGACCTGTTTCCCACCTGTCTCCCCAACTGTCTCACCTGTCTCCCCACCAGTCTCTGACCTGTTTCCCCAACTGTCTACCATCTGTCTCTCACCTGTCTCTGACCTGTCTTTCACCTGTCTCCCATCTGTCTCTCACCTGTCTCCCAACTGTCCACCAAATGTCTCTGACCTGTTTCCCACCTGTCTCCCCAACTGTCTCACCTGTCTCCCCACCAGTCTCTGACCTGTTTCCCCAACTGTCTACCATCTGTCTCTCACCTGTCTTTCACCTGTCTCCCAACTGTCCCCCAATGTCTCACCTCAAGTCTTCCTTTAAGCAAAGTCACTACTTTTAGTACTGGCTGTAGTGTACTACATAATTTAGTGTTTCATGTATTAACATACACATAAGTGGTATATTACTCCCAAATTAGCCAATGCTGTTGTACATATGCAACATATTCTATGGTAATCAAAGGTTTTATTCCATCGTTATCCACTACATACCTTCACTTGCTCAATCAATATGAGCTCAGACTACAAGGCGTTGCGCTCTGCTGTTCCTTCATTCACCATCGGGGGCGCTGTAAGGTCGAATACGGTCTGAGAGGTGGTATTTTGGTGCTTGAAAAATCGACCAATGTGGTCGTTTGAGTTGGAGGGTTTGTTGTCTATAACCCCGATCCCAACTAGGAATGTTCTGGATGCTGTAGAACCAACACAGTAAAGTTTTTGTGCAGCCTGTTCTCAGTTTGATCGATTATTTATTCACCTAGCAGCCGTTTACCTTTAGTTCCTCTTTTCCTTTGATTTACATTCAAACCTTGTGATTAGACCCACAGGGGAAAGTGATAGAAATGTGCTTTTTGTGCTCCATTTTCAGAAATTTGTAGTTTTTTTCACCACGGCAGACGTAACTAACCTTCGCCGCCAGCTGATTATTATTACGTCACCTAGTGGAAGGGCTGTCCGATTGTCGAGATAACAACGTGAGCGCCTTTCCTTAACCCCGTGAAGTCATCCAGCGGGTTAAGGAAAAGTGGATAGGAAAGGAGAAAGGAGGGAGTATATTTGGAAAGGCCCACTGTGCGCGAAGGTTTGATTTCCAGTACCTGTAGGACACACTGTGACACTCCAGCCTGAGCCTGGTGTGAGTCATCATCACGACCAGAGAGAGAGAGAGAGAGAGAGAGAGAGAGAGAGAGAGAGAGAGAGAGAGAGAGAGTCACTTTGCTTCACATTTATTCTTCACAGATTTCAGAACATTTATGGTGGAATGCGCCTGAATAACACCATGGTAACGGCGGGGTAACATCGGGGTAACATGATCGGTACGATTATCAGGGTAACATCTAGACATCATCAGACGGCGGTCGCCCTCTAGCCGCTGTAGGGAAAGCTGAGGAGCGCCGCCTGGCCGGCGCCGAGCTGAAGCTCCCTCAGATCCACGCTGCTCTGGACCGGCAGCGCGCTGCTGTTGGTGCTGAGGACCACCATGGCCTGCGGGGGCAGCGCTGAGCTGCTCAGCCGCAGCACGGCGGCGTCCGGCGCCCAGTTGAAGGTAGCAAGGAAACGGGTGCTCTGATCCCACGAGCGCAGGTACGCCAGCGAGGAGGAGGAGTTAGAGAGGAGCAGGAAGTCGCCAAACAGCAGCGAGCGCTCCTTCACACGCAGCTCGCTCAGCTGGCGGAAAAACCTGCGACAGGACGCCCGCTCAGCGCGCTCCTCCTGCAGGATGGGGGAGGTACTGCAAGTTACAATACCAAGAGTACTGGAACTACTGATACTATCAAAATAACTAATGTAACTACGGATAATGGAATTACTGTTACTACTATAAATGTAACTACTGTAACTACTGTAAAAGTAACTACTAATACTGCAACTACTGGTACTATGATAACTGCTGTAACAGTAACTACTGACACTGTAACTACTGTTACTACTGTAACTGTAACTAATGTAACTACGATAAAATTAACTGATAATAATGTAACTACCGTTACTACCATTACTACCGGAACTGTAACTGCTTTTACGACTGTAACTAGTGTAACTACTGACAGTGTAACTATTAAGTGTAACTAGTGTTGTTACCATTACTACTGTAACTGCTTTTACAACTGTAACTAGTGTAACTACTAGTGTAACTACTGACAGTGTAACTACTGTTGTTACCATTACTACAGTAACTACTGTAACTACTGATACTGTAAATACATTTGTTACCATTTCGTACTGTAACTTCTGATTCTGTGGAAATTCTATTGCCAATACAACTGTAACTAATTCAACTAATTGATACTGTAACTACTATTACCAGAATTACTACTGTAACTGCTATTACTATTTATACTAATGTTATTACTGTGATTGTAACTACTGATACTGCAACTACTGTTATTACCATCACTACTGTAACTGCTGATATTGTAACGATTGTTAACACGGTTACTATTGTAACTAACTACTGTTACTACTGTTACTATCTACGCTGCTGTAACTATAACTACTGTTACCATTGTAACTGTAACTACTGATACGGCAACTACTGTTATTACCATTACTACTGTAACTGCTGATATTGTAACGATTGTTCCCACTGTTATTATTGTAACTGTAACAACTGTTACTACTGTCACTGTTTATACTACATTTACTTCTGTAACTGTTACATACTGTCATTGTAACTTCTTTATACTATTGATACTACAGAGAACTGGCACTACTGAGAGTATTTATACTACTTGGAGTACTAGTGCAACTACAACAAAAGATAAAATGGATATCTCAGTTACAGTAACTGGAGCAGCTCAAAGTAATTTAAGTGTTTTCAGTGAACTACTGGAGGAGGAGCGAGTCACACAGTACTCACAGTATTGGTCACTCAATATGTGAGTATTGGTACTTTGTGGTTTTACCTGCAGCGTTCCGTTCAGCTGGTCGTCCCAGTCCCAAAACATCATGGGAAACTTGTTGTCCTTTGCCGGAGAGGAGAGACGGTCAGAACCAGAACCAGAACCAGAACCAGGAAACTGCAGTATTTACCTTCCTGCTCTGACTCACCTCGTCCATCAGGCCGATCTCGTCTCCGTAGTTGAACACCGGAGTTCCCGGCAGCGTGAGCAGCAGCAGCTGGTGCAGGTGGAGTAGGCCCCGCCCCCCCAGGGTGGCCAGGTGGCCCTCTGCCCGGCCCCCCATGCTCCAGGCCAAATTCAGCTGGCTGTGGGAGGAGTACAGCTGCTGCACCGACTGGGCGCGCTCGGCGGCGTCTGCCCCGGCGGCGAGCAGCACCCGGGACAGCAGCAGGTCGACGCCAGTGGAGGAGAGCAGGCCGGAGACGTCGTCGGCCGAGGACCTCTCGGTGACGCCGACCAGGAGCCTGAAACCACGTCAGAGGCCTCGTCAGACCACGCCCCCCACGCCCCCCCTGAAACAACTTAAACCGTAACCATAGAAACACCGGACCTGCCGGGACTCTCCTCCGTCCCGTTCTGAACGATCGCTCTGATGTCTGCCCACAGGGACGGCGCCTCGCTGGACACAAGCTCCGCTCCCGACAACTGCACGCCATCCACACCTTCACTGAGCCAGAAGACCAGGGCAGACTGAGGAGGAGGAAGAGGAGGAGGAGGCGGAAGAGGAGGAGGAGGAGGAGAGAAGCTGTAATGTTTTGAAAAGAGCCCATGACGGTTCATGTCGGCGTCTCACCTTCAGCCTCTCGGCCACGTTGATGACGCTGCTGCTCGAGAACCAGAGTCCAGACGAGCCGCGGTAGTTGGGAGTCAGATCCAGAACCACTGAGATATCTGGGGTGGTGGGTGGGGACTAACTGTTGTTATGGCTGTCGGTGCTGATACAAGTCCAAACATTTTCAAACATATTTACATTTAAACACAATTAGAATGTCAGAAACTCGTCTTCTTCCTGACCTTGTTTTATTTATTGATGCGCGACACCTTTTAAAACTCATTCCTTCATTTGAATAAAGCAACACAAAAGGTGTTAAATTCTAACAGGGGGGGGGTCACAGTTCCAGTAGCTGATCATTTGTTCCCCATCTGAACGAGTTCAAGCTGCTATAAAGCCGATGCTGCTGTTGCTGCTACACAAGCATTTTTTTTAAACACGTAACAGAATAATGCAACACACAGAAACAAAACCCCCGACCATCAGACAGCAAGTTATCTAATTAAACCAAGAGAAATGCTAAATATAGTCCACTTGTCTGCCGCTCAGATCTGCAGGTGGATAATTTAAGAAAGGAGTCCAAAGTGTTAAATATAACTGCATCCCCCCCACCCCCCACTCCTCACCCCCACCACTCACCCCCACCCACCCCACTCCTCACCCCCACCCCCCCACTCCTCACCCCTCTTGTGTGCGGCCTTGACCAGACTCTTGAACTGCTCCAGGGATCCGGCCTCGGCCGACACCTCCTCGAACCTCAGGCTGAAGGCGTCGTCAGCAGGCGCCTCATGGATCGGACCCACCACCAGACCTGCGACCTTCAGCTGAGCCAGCAGCTCCAGCTTCTGCTCCACACCTGTGGGGGGAGGGGGGGGGGGGGGGTATTAGTGACTGTGTTGCAGGAGTGTAGTCATTGTGTAGCAGGTGTGTATCAGCAGCTGCTCTCACCCTTCAGGTTGTGCATGTGGCTGAAGGCCCCCACGTCCCCCACCTGGTACAGGGCTCCGCGGCTCCACCAGCGGATGGAGGGAAGCTCCTTGCAGCGGGGGGCCTGCAGGATGATGAGCACCGAGCCCAGCAGCATCCCCAGCCAGCCCAGCCAGAAGACCACCAGCAGGGCCCAGCGGGTCCTCACCCAGCTGCACACACACACACACACACACACACACGATGATGATATATTTGCGTGTGTGTGTAGCCGCACCCTTCCTCCTCCTCCTCCTCCTCTTCCTCACCCCGGGGTGCCCGCCACCCGCAGAAGCTCCTCTTTGCTCAGCCCGGTGAATTTCACCTCCTCCTCCCGGTCATCCTCCTCCTTCTCCTCCGGGATCTTCAGCTTCACGGTTCCGTTCTTCTCCGCCTCCGCCCCGGCTGCCGGAGCCTCCGCATCCCGCTCTCCTCCTCCGGTCATCGGCTGCTTTTCCTGCTCCTCCTGGTCCAGGTCCGCCTCGCTCACATCGGCCTCAGTCGCATCAGCATCCGCAGGGAGCGGAGCTGGAGCCGGGGCTGGAGCCGGGGCCGGGGCCGGCTCCTGTTCACGGTCCTGGCCTGGGGCCGGGGCCGGGTCCTCCGGTCCGGCATCCTCTCTGCTCGGTGCATCCACGTTGGTCTCCTCGGTGTTCATCCCGGTAGTTTGGTTCCGGTCGTCTGGTCTCGTGCCGCTACTGTCCGTCCGCCTGAAAGATGTGCTGATGCTGCTTTCAAGAGCATCGGACAAACCGACGTCACGCTTCATCCAGGCCATCCTCGTTCTCTATGTTTACAGTTTATTTTGTTAAAAGTACGGATTATATTATTCAATACACTGAAGTTAAACTCAATAATAGCGCCATGTTTCAAATCCGAGTCAAAAGTCATCGACATGAGGATTTTAGATATTTGCGATAGTTGCTGTCGAACAGTACGTGGATGTTTCTGTTTGCACCTGAAGGCATCAGTAAACCGGCCGGCTCCAGTTTGGAATTCGAGGTCCAAAATGATCAGAAAAGATAAAAAGAGACGAGAGCAAAGTCATTTAAAACAGTTTGTAAATTCTTTTTTGTAATTCTTGTGTCTACCTTGGCTTATCTTGTGGCCTATCAGCCTTTGTTGTCATTGGGACTTTCTTTCTTTCTTTCTTTCTTTCTTTCTTTCTTTCTTTCTTTCTTTCTTTCTTTCTTTCTTTCTTTCTTTCTTTCTTTCTTTCTTTCTTTCTTTCTTTCTTTCTTTCTTTGAGCGGTGGGAATGGTATGGACTATGGACGCTAAGTGCCGCAGCTTCATCCAGATCTTGGTTTGACCTCGAGTGGCCCCCAGATAAAGATGTTCTGGATTTTGTATAAAGTTAGTGGGAGGAAGATGCTGTATAATCGGAGTATTCGCATTTCTTTTTTTACAGACAGATTGGTAAACTAATACATTAAGTGTAAATCTGTGTGTAAAGAATAAAGATCTAAACGTAAATATCTGAGTACTTTTGAAAGTTATTTGCTGATTGTTGTACAGGTATTTTTACTTGAGTACAGAGTGTGAATTCTTAATGCAGACCATGGGCTGTGTATAAAAACACACTGGCTTTTAGCTGACTCAACAGATCTGGAGCAGACTGCTGAGTCAGCTCAACTAAGCAACACACACACACAAACACACACAAACACACACACACACACACACACACACACACACACACACACACACACACACACACACACACACACACACACATCTTTCAAGAAGATCTTTAAAAAAGAAGATTTAAAACATTAAAACAATTGTCTGATACAACTACACGAAAACACAAATGTGTCCAATCACATTCTGACTACTTATTTTCGGGGAAATATTGATTTCTGATGATTTTATATCATGGTTTTCCAATGTGTACATGTTTGGTTCAAAAGGAGGATGTAAGAGTACACAAATGTTGCTACAAAGAAGAATACCTGCAAGAAATGTATGCTTCAAACCTTTGACATAGCAAATATGATGACCAAATTCAGGAGGTGAAAAAATAAACTGAAGTCACTGAGGAGGGCAAAATGGTTAATGAATCTCAAACACGTCTTGAGGGATTTAAAAAAAATATATATATTTTGCTCATTACTTTATACAATATTTAAATGTATTTATATTCTTATAAAATAAACATATACTATATAAATATACTTATAAATTCCTTATTGAATGGCCTTGTGTTATTTGTATTATTTCAATAAAGTTTGAAAAGAAAAAAAATAAAGGTGGAACTGTGCTTAAGGTCGTCTGAATTATTGCATTACAAAAGTCACAAGAGCATTAAATTCGACCTTTAAACTCACTCACACCGATTTGACGTCGTATCTTAAAAAATTGCATCGCTTTGAGGTGCTTCATTTTTACGTATTTTTAGGATGAAGTCGTCGTTTAATGGGGAAATATGACGCCAATATTTAGGTTCCACCTTAAACAGAGACACGTTTCTTTCATGGAGCCTTGCGCTCGTATCCGTTTTGGCAGAACTTGACCGGTGGTCTCTGTCGGTCTCTGGTGGTCTCTGCCGGTCTCTGTCGGTCTCTGGTGGTCTCTGGTGGTCCAGTATGGATCTGGGAGCCGCTCAGGCGGAGCTGAAGCAGCTGCTGAGCAGAGTGAATCCAGCCGACGTCCCGAAGCTGCTGGACTGGATGAGAAACTCTGGTAAAGTCTCTCCTGTGGCTGTCAGCGGCTCCGCACTTCTTAAAGCTGAAATAAGAAAAAGGTTGTTTGTTTGCGGGTTGTTCTTCATTTGTCACGTTTTCATCTTCGACAAGTCTAAAAGTTCGCGAAGTGGCAGACTGAGAACAGAGATTTACAGTCAGTGAACGCAACACAAACAAGCTGTCAGACTGTGCGCGCGCAATTGTTTTTATTTGGTTAACGTGTGTTTGTTGTTTGTGTGTGTGTGTGCTTTTTATTTATTGGGTGTGTTATTGTCCCTTTGTCTTGTTTGTGCATGTGTTTGTTATTTTGTGTGCGTTTTTCTTTGTTATTGTGTGTGTGTGTGTGTGTTTGTAGGCATGTTGTTGTCCATGTGTGTATTTGTGTGTGTATGTTGTTGCATGTGCTGTTGTGTGTATGTTTGTTTTGTGTGTGTGTGTGTGTGTGTTCACGCTTGTTATTTTGTGTGTGTGAGTCGTTACTCGTCAAAGCGAAAGTTGGGTATAAAGTTATGTTTTTGTCTGCCTGTATTTATTGGTTCGTATGTATTTTACCAACTTTTTGCAAAAACTTGTCACTTGAATTGCCTGAAATCTTCAGGGATGATTTGTCCTCATCCGAGGATCAATCGATTAGATTGTGGGACGTTAACTACTAACCGTTTCCGAGTAATTCCCAAAAAGCTGTGAAAAAATGTTCCTTAAAAAGGATGAGAGAGGCACCTCATGGAGGAGATCAGCGTCTGTTGCCATGGAGACGCTCCTTGCTCAGTGTGTCACACAGTGATGTAGCTACCTGGCTAGTTAGCATCGATATGAGCTAACATGGTGGTTCCACAAACAAATGTGGCGTTGGCGAAGGTCTGCGCTCTAGTGTTTGTTTGTAGTTTTGTGTGTTTGTTTATTTGTTTGTTACTGTGTGTGTGTGTGTGTGTGTGTGTGTGTGTGTGTGTGTGTGTGGCCTGCAGATGAGCTGGACGAGCTGCTGCAGGACAACAGGAGAGTGATGCTGCAGAGCATCGCCGGCGACCTGCGAGCCCGGCTGCCCCTGAACACCATGCTGCCCTCTGAGACCAGCGCCCACCTCAAGGTTCTCCTGACTTCCAACCGCTGGTCATGATTCTGATTCTGATGATGAAGATGAAGATGATGATACTGATGAAGGCGTCTGTGTGTCAGATGCAGCAGCGGTCTCGGCCGACGGTTCACGTCGACGGTTTCCTGTACGACGAAGACCAGGTGGACGCTCTGTGTGAGGACGGAGCGCTGAGCCGGACATTCTGTCAGAGCTGTGGGTCGACTAAGACCGCCCCGCTGGGTAAGGACACCCCCCCACAACGCCCTGCCGGGAGCAGTGCAGTACAGAGGGACTCCAGCAGGGGGCAGTACAGAGGGACGCCAGCAGGGGGCAGTACAGAGGGACTCCAGCAGGGGGCAGTACAGAGGGATGCCAGCAGGGGGCAGTACAGAGGGATGCCAGCAGGGGGCAGTACAGAGGGACTCCAGCAGGGTTGACGCACGCTGAAACTCGACCTGATGAATAAGTAGTAAAGTTTTCCTCCTCGTCTCTCTTGCAGACTTCATCTCTCACTCCTTCTCCATCGCCGAGCTTCAGTTCCTCTTCCAGAACGTTCTTCCTGACCTGAGCGGGCGCACGCTGCTCGACGTCGGCTCCAGAACGGGAGCCGTACTGTACGGGGTCAGGGGTCACCACACACACTTACACACATTGGGATGCAACGCGTCTTAAAAGGAACATTTCACTTCAATGCAGCAAAAACGTGAAATACTTGTGTGGTGTTTTGTGCGTGGTGCGTTCAGGGGTACGTGTACAGCTCCGCCTCCCGCCTGCTGGGTCTGGAGCTCAGCGAGGACTTCGTCAGGCTGCAGGACGAAATGCTGCACCGATACGGGATGAATCTCAGAGCTCAGGTTGGTGTGTCTGGATGATGTCACTTCCTGCTGCGAGTGCCATGTTGTGAAATGTGTGTGTGTGTCTGTGTGGGTGTGTGTGTGTGTCTGTGTGGGTGTGTGTGTGTGTGGGTCTCCAGGTTGTCCACGGTGACGTGTGCAAACAGGACGCTCTGCTGCAAGCGGCCGACGTCCTCATCATGAACAACGTGTTCGAGTACTTCATGGAGCCCAGCGAGCAAGTCAGGTGGAGTAATCAGAGTACACACAGGATGTTACACAGTGTACACATAGATACGAAGCAGTGAGTAGAAATGTGTGTGTGTGTGTGTGTGTGTGTGTGTGTGTGTGTGTGTGTGTGTGTGTGTGTGTGTGTGTGTGTGTGTGTGTGTGTGTGTGTGTGTGTGTGTGTGTGTGTGTGTGTGTGTGTGTGTGTGTGTGTGTGTGTGTGTGTGTGTGTGTGTGTGTGTGTGTGTGTGTGCGTGCGCAGAGCCTGGAGGTTCATCATGCAGACCTTCCGGAGGTCCGGCTCTCTTCTCGTCACTGTTCCAAGTCTCCAGGAGAGTCTGAGCGCTCTGCAGGTACAATGTGGTACTTTGTGGTGGTGCGATTCACTTTGACGCCGTGGGTCACCTCCCCCCACTGTGTCCAACAGGAGGCGCTGCAGCCCGGCTGGGTGGAGGAACTACCTGTGGACTGCAATGTTTACCTGGGCAAAGACACCGACACTGAGACCCTGAAACAGATCCACCTGTACAGGGTCATGTGACCTCCGGTCCACCTGTTCATGGTCATATGACCAGCTTGTGTAAACTGGACTAAACTTGTTCAGACTGCTGGTTTAGTTCCGTCACATTTCTGACCGTCCTGTAACTGTTGTCATGGTTACATCTTTTTTTTTTTTTTGCTATATATATTTATAAAAAAGTGTTGAAATCAGTACCTCGCTCTTTTGTACTCTGTATTTTATTTAGATTCTTATTTCTCGTGTCTTTCATTAGAGGAACTTTGGACACTTCAGGAACTTTCGTTTTACCTTCGTGGATCCTGGATGAAGTTTCCAGATTTTGAATTTGTTGGGAGACGCAGACAAGGGGGACTAGTTTGTCAGGTGGAATCATCAGGAATCATCCGTTTTGCTCTTATTTCTGTACAGCTGGCGAACGCTCAAGTCCTGCAAATAGGATTATGAGTTTTGAGAAAGAAGATTAATTTTTTTGGAAGGTGTGCGTCCCGTTACATCTGGCGTGAAACTTAACACGGCATTTCATAAAAAGGAACATCATAAGGACGATCCGGCAACGGCGGCGGTAGTAGTATGATGGTGACCTGAGATGCTGTGGCATGATGTCGCTGTATTAAAACAATTCTGCAAAGAAGAGTCGTCCACGGTGATGGAAAAGACTCGTCGAAGGCAGCGTCAGGTACGTCACAGGAAACAAAGTAAAAAGACAGTGAATGTGACCAGACTCTTTCCTTTGGGGCAACTTCTTGAAAGAAGGTTTAAACTCGATGTTGACACTTGTGTTTTCTGTAACCAAGAGCCTGAGACTATTTGCCATTTATTTTTTGACTGTCGCTACTCGCAGTTATTTTGGAAAGATGTTCGTAATTGGATTTAACCTAAAGCTCAATATCGCCCCTTTTCAGATTTCACACGTTGTATTATATGTGGACAATCTAGACTCTTTTCATCTACTGTCATAAATATTCTAATACGTTTGGCCAGTTACCATGTTCACTGCTGCAAATGGAGGGGAAATACACCTTCTTTCCCTTGTTTTATGAACAAATGTAAAAGGTATGACAGCTCCCTAATAACTTTGGAAAACTGCACGGATCACAAGCCACCAAATTTCTATTTGTTGTTATTATTCTTTGTTGTTATTTGATTTTATATTCTCCCCGTGTGAAGAATTGTTTTTGTATTTAATTTCATTTTATATGTCTCCTATTGCTGTTTTGTGTACCTCTGACGCCCTCTAGCGTTTTGTTTGTTTATAGTCCTCTTCGACAGTTCGTATTTTGCATTCAACAAAAAAAAACACGCGCCCTTTCCGTTTGCTCCTCTGACGTCACCACAGTTGATCGTCGCGGTTCCGCGGGACGGTTTTTTTGGACAGCCATTGGCTGATGAGCGGAAGAGCGGCAGGAGAAGTGACCAACCGGCGCCGCGGGGCGGCACGAAGCCCCGCCTCTTTACTCACTCTTTTGATGCGTTCAGGGGACACACATCGACTCGGAGAAAATTAGAGATAACTCAAACGAAAGAAACTTTTTTGTTGTTGTTATATTTCCAGTTTCTGTCACAGTTGAATCTGACATTTTGATTTGTCAGTTATAACATTCAAAGTTCTTTTACAGACAAATATTGCCTAGAATATCAAACATAACACTAAACACGAAGTTAAACAACAGGGATAAATACCCGATTATGCCAAAAGCACATGAAATAGAAGAAACATGATACAACAGACACTGAAATTTACTGAACGCTTCCTTTAGACATCCTGCAATAGTTTTGCGAGATCTTGCAAAAGTGTTTAGTTTTTGCATGTTCCTGTAGGGGTTCTGTAGAATTAATATTTTTTTCTGCCGTTTGTTTGGCGTGTAATGAGACTGCACCATTGAGAGCACAGACACAAAAAGCACATCAAAACGTGCTCGAGAATAGATCGCTGAGACTTTTGTCGATTCAGCTAACTGTTTATAAATCACACAAAAAGTGCAAAAAAAAAGATTATTGTCTGTTGCCAAGGAGACAATAAGATCAAGGGGTGAGAGGCAATTCCTCTGGAATGTTCTAGTTTCTAGCTTATTTGTTTTTTTTAGTTATCTATGTTTTATCAAGCACTTTTGGCATATTTTGTTTATTGTGAACTTGATGCTGACCTTTCTAGATACTGTATGTACTGCCTTGATTATACAAATTGAAATCAACATTCTTCCCATTATCATTAATTATAATAACATAATATTATATCCCTTTTGTTCATATTGCATTTTGACGTTGATCTTGTAATTTTTTTATTTTGACTGATTCATCAAAACTTAATCTTGTTTAACAGCCTTCCGTCTCTTTATAATGTGTGTGTGTCATTTTTTCAATTATAATTTATTTTCAGAGTTATGGTTTCTGGAAGGGGTTTTGGATCCAGAGCAGGAAGAAACCTCCGAGCAGTTGTCAGAGAACTGTAATTTCCGAGGCCGGCAGCGGGTCCGTGAAGTGGAGGAAAACTTGGTCAACAAGCCGCCGTTGAGCCGCTCTCAGCCGGGACTTCTTCCTCACTTCGGACGGCGGATTATCGCTTCATCGCCTCACAACTCGGTAAGCGACACCTCGAACCCGCCCGGCGGGTACCGTGGGGCCCGGTGTGGGGACCCTGGAAGGCGGCGGACCCCGCACCGGCTCCGTCTTTGTGTTGGGAGTCGCGTGAGTGCCGCTCCGGCGGAGAGGAGCACGTTTCCATGTGGGCAGATTATCCCCGCGCCTCGAACAAAAGAGCCGCTCCCGGGGCTCCGGGCTCTGTTTGCCGCTGCACTTTGGGGGAAGTTGGGTCAGAGTTGTTCTGTGATATTCGATGTGAGTGACCCGGTTATCTTCCTGTTTTGGTGCCCGCAGCTCGGCCGGTGGAAGCGGAGTTCCGAGATGCCGCTTCTCCACAGACGAGCCTTCATCCGACAGAAGCCTCCGGCGGACCTGCGGCCGGACGAGGAGGTTTTCCTCTGCAAAATTACCCACGAGATCTTCCGAACCTACGAGTAAGTCCCGTCCGACCCCGGCAGGGTCGCCGTGTGACCCGGTCGCCCGGTGTGCGGCGTTCAGGAGCCACCGGGAGGAAAGTTTGAAGCCGTTTGACTGACAGTTGTTCCGCGGGGAAACTTCCAGACGAGGCGCCCCGGGAGCGAACTTTTCCTCCGGCTGAGCTCCCCGCTCCTTCCCGTAGTGTCCCTCCTCGGGCGGGAAGTGGGACAAAAGTGTTTAAAAGTGGTTTAAAGTGGGTGTTGGAGTTGGCCCGCACGGGTCCGGACAGGTGGAGCGTTAGCCGGGGCAGCTAGCTTCCCGGGCTAACCGCCGGTTAGCGCAGTTAGCCGCGAGTGAACAGGCCGGCGGCCCCGGCCCCGGCCCCGCACCGGGCCCGTAAAGGACAGTTCCACCGGGTTAGAACAGCTGGGGACGGTTTTAACCCGCTTCCAGTGAAGTTTGAAGCACTCGGGAGGAGAAAGCGGAGCTTCACGCTGCTCCAGAGGCTCGACTGGAGCGAAGGTTCGAGTCCCGCCGCTTGTTTACATCGGATGAGCCGCTCCAGTGTTCTTCTTTTAGCCTTTTTGTCAAACCAAATAATATTTTAAGTTCTAATGAAAACCCAATCTATCGCCGGAAACATTAAACTCTTACTTATTTTAATCATTTGACCTTCATTTGACTGAATAAAAGAGTAAAAGGAGCAGGTGTTTTATTTCTGCAGTGCCACTTTCCTACACTGGGGGCAGTAAGAGTCTCAGTGAGCACAGTGCCATTGTTTGTATATTTGTAGGCTGTTATAGTATTAACATGTGTCGCTGACACGACACCACCTTGCGGTCCAGAGTGGTATTACTGCCTAATTGCATTGTAGCTCTTTTTCACTGTTATTTTTAACTGATTTTTCGTTGTTTTTTTAATGTTTTACCTTTAACCAGGCACCTGAACTCATATTTATAATACAATATATGTACAATGGCTGCCATTTAATATTTTTTATCAAACAACAGAACTATAATCATTGAGTCAACATTGTTTGAACCTTTACAATCAAAATTCAATTTGTAATTCACGTTCGTGTGTCGCTTAGCATGTTTGCATTTTACATGGTGGTGTGGTTAAGATATTTGTTGTGTTGGTGTTCGCATGTGTATTGCAATGGCGTGTTGTAATGTTGTATTCGCGTGGTTTGTAGTCGTGTCACCCTCCATCTTGCTAACGTCGCTCTGTTCTGGCCCTCAGTGAGTTCTTTGAGAGGACCATCCTGTGCAACAGTCTGGTGTGGAGCTGCGCTCTGACGGGCCGGGCGGGCCTCACCTACCTGGAGGCGGTGGATAGCGAGCGTCGCGCAAAACACAGCCTGCGGAACTTCCCGCCGCCGCTGCTGCTCCCTCTGCTGCACCTCGCCGCTCTGAGCCACCGCGGCCGCCTCTCAGAGCTCTGTGAGGACATCTACGCTTTTGTCAAGGACCGCTTCTTCCCCGGCGAGATGGTGGACGTCTGCATGCGCGGCGGAGCCAGGTACCGCGCCTGCCGTTACTGTGGAGACGGGCGTGGCTTTTGAAGATATCCACCCGAGGATGACTGTTTTAAGTCGCCTTCATTACGGTCGTTACTGAAATGGTGTGTGTGTGTGGCGTGTGTGTTTCAGACTGGTGTGTGAGGTCCTGCAGGTTCACTCTCCTCATTCCAGCGCTAACGGCGCACCGGCTGCTAACGGCCACGTGAAGCCGAGCGATGGCGACACCATCGTGATCAGCGACAGCGATGACGAGAACGACTTCCAGAGTCCTGCGCAGGTCAACGGGTCAGTAGGTCAAAGGTCAAGGGGGAAAGGGTGTTAGATAAAGAGACGGTGGTACAGTGTGTGTGTGTGTGTGTGTGTGTGTGTGTGTGTGTAGGCGGAAGAAGCCTCTGAATCCTTCCATCTTTAAATACACTGTGAGAATGAAGGACGAGCACAGCGAGTCGTTCACCATCAGAGCCAATCAAATCAGGTGAGTCTGATCACTTCCTGTTTTCTTTTATTGGTTTATAATGTGCCGAAGCTGTAGCAACCGAGCATGCTAACTCGTGTGTGTGTGTGTGTGTGTGTGTTCAGTCGTAGGAAAAGCACTCTGTCCAGAGAGCGGCTGAAGCTGCTCTTTAAGCAGCACTGCGAGCATCACGGCGGCACCATCAGCCTGAAGGTGAGTGAAGCTCCACCCACTGTCGCCCCCTGCGGCACGCCGGCATCTAACTCTTGTGTCTCCGCCTCCCCTCAGCCGTCCTCCGTGATGAAGCACCGCCTCGCCGAACAAACCTTCTCCCAATTTTTCCCCGACGAGCCGCCCCTCTTCCCCTTCAGCCCCCTCTCCAAAGGAGGGGGGCGGGGCTCGCCTGCTCAGGTAACGCACGCTCCATCTCCTCCGCTGCAACACGGTATTAATACATCATGAAGGAGTTCACATTTAAAAACAAACTATCCTTTTACAACACATGACAAACCTGAAATGTGAAGACAACTGCAGGTTCATAAATATTATTCCCTAGTTCACTTTACAGCTTTCAGATCACTGGGCTTTTATTACTTTACACCTTCAGCTCATAATATAACAATAAGAATAACTTCTACAAATTAACTTCAATATAGGCACATTTAGACTTGGTCACCTGAACCCAGTCACCACGTAGTACGGACTAAAGGGTGCCCCCGGTGGTCAATTCAATGTGTTGCAGTTAATGTCATCATGCCTCCCAAGCAGGCAGATTTCATCTTGCGGGCGAAATGTTTGACAGTAAATCATACTGGATATATGTTATTATTACAAATTAGTCTGTTCACACTGAAATTGTTTTAACGCCTGTGTGGTCAATAAAGACTCCAGTAATGACAGGAAGATGCTCTATAATCTGGACGTTAGTTCCTGAAACAACCAGATTTATGGACTAATAAGTGAACGGTGCGACTCTAACGGCGCGCTCGCAGGGCGGCTCGTCGCTGCTGAAGGCGGCCGAGGAGAAGGTGAAGCTGCTGCAGCAGCGGGAGGAGATGGCGGCCACCGCTCACGACCGAGCTCGGCTGAAGAGGGAGAGGGAGGAGCTGCAGGAGGCCAAGAGGAGGGAGCGCGAGGACCGGGACAAGCTGAAGGAGGAGCACAGGAGGAGGTTCGAGGAGGAGAGGCTGCGGCGCAGGGAGGAGAAGGAGCGCCAGAAGCTGGAGAAGGAGCGGGTGAGTGTGACTCCTTGAGGCCACGTTTATTTTGAAAGAAAGAAAACAAATATGAATGTCTGTTGATAATCGACAGGAACGAGAGAAACTGAAGGAGGAGAAGAAGAAGTACGCTGAGAGACTGAAGCTGTGGAACAAACCCAGGGAGGACATGGAGTGTGAGGACCTGAAGGTCAGTGAAGGCAACACACTCACATGCACACACACACACACACAGATGATTTTAAATATATATATTTTCATACTCGCTGTTGGTCACTGCTCACGTTCCCTCATCTTCAATGTCTTGGTCCCAACCTTTTCTGAATTCTGTCTTCAGTTTTCACTTAAGGTATTTTGATTATAATCTTCATTTATTCTGGCTTGTCTTTGAGCTGACTTGTGACATCACAGAACAGGAAGCAGTGACTTTCAACCACAAAGTTCTGACTAATCAGAACACGAGTATTGTCGAAATGAGGAAGTTTAACTGAGGAAATCGCAGCTTCACAACAGCCAATCAAAGAGGAACATGAAGTGACAGTGAGGAGCTTCAGATGGACTCCACCCCCCCACCCCCACCACCACCATCACAGGACTTCTGTCCTCATCCTGGATCTCTGTTGGTTCCACCAGGAGCTGCCCTCCCCTGTTCCTGTGAGAACCCGTCTTCCGGCAGAGCTCTTCGGAGACGCCCTCATGGTCCTGGAGTTCCTGCGAGGCTTTGGCGAGGCCTTCGACCTGAAGGACGAGTTCCCTGATGGAATTTCTTTGGGTGAGAACGACTCCAAAGAGGCCCGATTCTTGTTCTGCTGGGGACTGATGGCTGCTTCTCTCCACAGAGGTTCTGGAGGAGGCTCTGGTGGGCTCTGACCCCGAGGGTCCGCTGTGTGAGCTGCTCTTCTTCTTCCTGTCGGCCATCTTTCAGGCTCTGGACGAGGAGCAGGAGGAGGTCTCTGTGGACCAGGCTGAAGGTACGCAGCACAACCACCAGGGGGCTCTGCAGCAACACATGCTTCCAGCCTCTACACTTGTGTATGTATATAACTTGTGTCTTGTGTCCCTGCAGACCTGTCGGAGGCTCTGGATGAGGACGACGCCCCCCGCTGGGCTCTGAGCGCCGTGTCGACTCTGGCGGCCGCCTGGCCTCAGCTCCATCAGGGCCGCGGCCTGAAGCAGCTGGACCTGGACAGCTGCACGCTGTCCGAGATCCTGCGCCTGCACATCATGGCGTCGGGTGTAGACTGTAACCACGGCAACGCCAAGCTGCGCTACCAGAAGCAGGGCGGCTTCACGGTGATGGACGACCCGTGCGTCGAGCTGCGATTGGCTGAACCGGCGCTGCTGAAGAGGCTGTCGTGCACAGCGGTGTACGACCTGACGCCAGGTGTGTGTGTCTGTGTGTCTTGTTTTAGGGGAGGAGCTAACCCTACAGGTTCTGGCAGGAAGAGTGTAGACGTTGTCTCAATGGCGTTGTGTTGATTTTAGTGCTGTGCTTGTGTTGTTGTAGCCGAGAAGTTGCGGATCCTGCAGGCTCTCATGGGGAAGCTCCTGACGCTGTCGTCCAGCAGGGATTTGATTGAAGACTGTGTGGAGGAGCAGCGAGGAGCCCGACAGGAGCTGAGGGAGCTCAGAGCAGAGCAGCACCGCAGGGAGAGAGAGGAGGCCGCACGCAGGTACACACACACACACACACACACAGGTGCATTTTAACAATTTACAACATCAATGAAAATTCTGTTTATTTCAGAGATTCAATTCAAAAGGGAAACTTGATATGTAAATGTTGGTGATTATGATTTACAGTTAATGAAATCCCCAAATTAGAAATGATAAATGCCAGTCAGGAATGACTCAACATGATGTATCGAGTTTACATTTTTGAACTAAATCTCTGAAATGAGTCAACATTTTAATTATATCCTAATTCCATTGAGATGCACCTGTATGTGCACACGCAGGTTAATGTACACACTCTGTATGCTCTGTAAAGTTCTCTCACTTCCCTGACTCATCCATCTCTCTTTCTCTCTCTCAGGGTTCGTCTTCGTAAGGAGGAGAAGCTCCGGGAGCAGGAGCGGAGGATGAAGGAGCGGGAGGACAAACTGAAGGAGCAGGGGGTTCTCTATGCTGACGGGTGAGATGGAACCTCTGTGTGAATGATGTGATGTCATGTGCCTCCTGCAGGGGGAGCTGTGTGACCGTGTTAACTCTGTGCAGGGAGACAGCAGGGCTTCATGGCACTGAGGAAGAGGACCAGCAAGACTCTCCATCAAGCAGGAGCTCAGTCAAAGGTAAACTGGTCCACAGACACTCCATCTGTGTATTTCAATGTCAAGATGTTTGTGCTTTTGTGCATTAATACATCCAGGAGCATTAACTATTGGTGCTTTTCCACTCGTGCCTACTCAGCCCTACTTGACTTGACTTGCCTTGCCTCACCTCTGGGCGTGTTCACATTCCCGTTTGGTCCCGACATGGAGTCTCTTCAGGCAAAAAACTGTTTCGTTGTGGTGATGTGAACACTTCCACGAGCGGCAGGACTTCGGGTCTCAGTCCAGATCAATCAATGAGCCATGTTTCTTCTTTACTTCCTCTCTGGTCAGTGTTTGTTTCAGGCGACAGCAACCCAAACCAGCAGCTGGTGTAAATTCTTGGCTCTGCCTCCTCCTTCCTAAGTGAACCGAGTCTCGGACTATCTGAATGTGAAAGGCCCCTACTCAACTCAGCCTCAGTTGTTTACCATTACAACATAGTACCACCACAGCGTGGGCATCGTCGTCTGATTTTCTCTTGTCGTGTACAAGTAATCACCCTCATATGATGCAATGCGGACATGTGTTAGATAGCAGCTCAAATAGTATATTTACTAGTATATTTTTTATATATTTATTAATAAGATTACAAAATGTGGATTGCTACGATCGTGCTTCACATTTCAGTTTCACTGGTGCCCCTGTTCACCAGTGACTTCTGCCTCCAGCTGTTACCAGCAGCTGATGTTAAAATAAGACAAACGCTACGATACTTCAAACTTTAATAGAAATGTGCTTAAACAGCTGCAGATTTTGGTCGGGTTTTTATCATCTGTGAAAAGGGGACGCTGCAGGAAGCCGGTCACCTGTTAACAGGGAAACCTGCTCATCTGATACACCGGTAGTATCCGGAGACCTTCTGATACCCGTAACGGGTACCACGAAAGTAGCTGGTGACGGGGACTAACACGTAGGGGAAAAACGTCAATAGCGAGTGAAGTCAAGTCGAGTAGGAACTAATGGAAAAGCGGCTTGCTGGTTCTGGCATTTTCTCCTGCAGTGTTGTTAATGTCAGCACCTCCGTCTGGTTCCGTTATGTATTGTACTTTATATACAGCCACTGCACATACCCCAGTAACTTTATATTGATGTTGTTTAAGTTTCTCTTCAGGAACTTGTGAAGAAGTCAAATACTTTTTAAACAAGTAACTTCACAGTACTTGCATACTGAGTTTAAGTTGCACCGGTTTGAGGGCAGCTGGTGGAATCTGATGCTTTTCGTGTTTTCTAGCGAAACTTCAGAAGGATCAAAATCAGCTGGCAGAGAACCGATCGAGTGAGGAGGAGAAGGTACACATGCACACCTCTGATTCACACGCGCACACACACACTTCATAAATGCATATACAGGTACTTCTCAAAAAATTAGCATATTGTGATAAAGTTCATTATTTTCCATAATGTAATGATAAAAATTAGACTTTCATATATTTTAGATTCATTACACACAACTGAAGTAGGTCAAGCCTTTTATTGATTTAATATAGATGATTTTGGCAAAAAAGTAAAGAAAAACCAAAAATCCCCATCTCAAAAAATTAGCATATTTCATCTGACCAATAGAAGAAAAGTGTTTTTAATACAAAAAAAAGTCCATCTTCAAATAATTATGTTCAGTTATGCATTCAATACTTGGTCGGGAATCCTTTTGCAGAAATGACTGCTTCAATGCGGCGTGGCATGGAGTCAATCAGCCGGTGGCACTGCTCAGGTGTTATGGAGGCCCAGGATGCTTTGATAGCGGCCTTAAGCTCATCCACAGTGTTGGGTCTGGTGTCTCTCAACTTCCTCTTCACAATATCCCACATATTCTCAATGGGGTTCAGGTCAGGAGAGTTGGCGGGCCAATCGAGCACAGTAATACCATGGTCAGTAAACCATTTGCCAGTGGTTTTGGCACTGTGAGCAGGTGCCAGGTCATGCTGAAAAAGGAAATCTTCATCTCCATAAAGCTTTTCAGCAGATGGAAGCATGAAGTGCTCCAAAATCTCCTGATAGCTCGCTGCATTGACCCTGCCCTTGATAAAACAAAGTGGACCAACACCAGCAGCTGACATGGCACCCCAGACCATCACTGACTGTGGGTACTTGACACTGGACTTCAGGCATTTTGGCATGTCCTTCTCCCCAGTCTTCCTCCAGACTCTGGAACCTTTATTTCCGAATGACATGCAAAATTTGCTTTCATCCGAAAAAAGTACTTTGGACCACTGAGCAACAGTCCAGTGCTTCTTCTCTGTAGCCCAGGTCAGGCGCTTCTGCCGCTGTTTCTTGTTCAAAAGTGGCTTGACCTGGGGAATGCGGCACCTGTAGCCCATTTCCTGCACACGCCTGTGCACGGTGGCTCTGGATGTTTCCACTCCAGACTCAGTCCACTGCTTCCGCAGGTCCCCCAAGGTCTGGAATCGGTCCTTCTCCACAATCTTCCTCAGGGTCCGGTCACCTCTACTGGTTGTGCAGCGTTTTCTGCCACACTTTTCTCTTCCCACAGACTTCCCACTGAGGTGCCTTGATACAGCACTCTGGGAACAGCCTATTCGCTCAGAAATTTCTTTTTGTGTCTTACCCTCTTGCTTGAGGGTGTCAATGTTGGCCTTCTGGACAGCAGTCAGGTCGGCAGTCTTACCCATGATTGCGGTTTTGAGTAATGAAACAGCTGGGAGGTTTTAAAAGCCTCAGGAATCTTTTGCAGGTGTTTAGAGTTAATTCGTTGATTCAAGGGTGGGTGTGGTGCTCCAGATGATTAGGTTAATATCTCATTTAGAGTACCTTTTCATGATATGCTAATTTTTTGAGATGGGGATTTTTGGTTTTTCTTTACTTTTTTGCCAAAATCATCTATATTAAATCAATAAAAGGCTTGAACTACTTCAGTTGTGTGTAATGAATCTAAAATATATGAAAGTCTAATTTTTATCATTACATTATGGAAAATAATGAACTTTATCACAATATGCTAATTTTTTGAGAAGTACCTGTATATGTGTGTACTCCTTGTGTGTACCTGCACTGCAGTCTGCTCTCCTCGCCCCCTGCTGGCAGGTTCGCGAGCTGCAGGAGAGGATCCAGAAGGCAGCCGCCTGCACCTGCCTGTTTCCGCTGGGCAGAGACCGCCTGTACCGCCGCTACTGGCTCCTCCCCTCGGCCTCCGCACTCTTTGTAGAAGACGACTGCTTCGGCCTCACGGAGGACATGCTGCAGCCACACCCGAAGCCCGCCCAGGACGCCGCCGCCAACATGGATGACGAGAAGGAGGAGCCCGCTGAGGGAAGGTGAGTCTGTCAGAGATAACACATGAGAGGGGCAGAGCCTCCATGCTCAAAAGGTTTATACATCTCATTCAATAACAGCGCCGGCCCCAGCCCCGCCCCCACCTACACCTGCAGCCTGCCAGTCAGTCGTCCCAACCAGTGGTCATTCTACAGCTCGGTGGAAGAGGTGGATCAGCTGATAGAGGCGCTGAACCCCCGAGGTCACCGTGAGAGCGCCCTGAAGGAGGCACTGCTGCAGGAGAGGGAGCGGCTTCAGCAGCTGCTGCAGCAGTGCAACCGCAGCAAGTATATACGCACAGGTATGTAGACACACACACACACACACACACACATGAATCGACCATTATTTAAAACACACCTGTCTCATTTTTCCAGATGACCCAGAGTCGTCTCGATCCATCCCAAAATGCACTGCTGCGGCCGAGTCTCTAATGGAGGTGAGACTGAGGGACCTGCTGCTGGACATCGAGGACCGCATCCACCAGGGCACTCTGGGAACCCTGAAGGTCTGTACACCTGCACACACTGGCGCCCACAGGTGTTCCCAGGTGGTCCCGCCCTCAACTGTGCTGCTCTGATGTCTGTAGGCGATGGACCGACAGCTGTGGCGCTCGGCACTGGAAGCTGGAAACTACGAGCTGCTGGGTCTCGAGGGCCGAGAGACCACAGCGGTGAACGGACGGGTGGAGCCCATGGAGGTGGACCAAGCACACCTGAGGGTCAAAGACAGGTATGGTTACAGTTAAACTCCAGATGGTCAAAGAATCTGATGTGACGACATGGCGGCCGATGGGAGGAGACAGATACTTTACTTACTTACAAATCCTGTAATGTTTCTCTGATGGGCCGTCACAGTGCGTGTGTGTGTGTGTTTCAGGCTGCAGGAGCTGAGGTGTGACGGCTCGGCGACCAGCGGCAGCGGCACTCCTCAGGCGGTCAGCAGCTCGGTACGAGTCCTGGCTCAGGCACTTTCTCACATTGAGCAAGGCATTGAGAGACGCTTCCTCAAAGCTCCGCTGGGTGAGTGAGTCTCCAAACCACTGAAAGAAACATATCGAAGGTGTGTGTCAAACTGACTCTGCCCCCTGCAGGCGATGACGACTCCAAGAAAGACCAGAAGGTGAAGAAGAACAAGAAGAAAGATGAGGACCAGGCCAGCGATGGTACTTTTTCTCATCTATCCTCATTAAACAGGAAGGAAGCCTCGTTTCATATCACTGTGTTTGTTTGCTTGTTTGTTTGTTTGTGTGTGTGTGTGTCAGATGGCAGCGATAGTGGCCGTGTCTTCAAAACTGTTTTGGAGCGGTGGAGAGAGTCTCTGCTTTTGTGTTCCAGCCTCTCTCAGGTTTGTGCTGAACGCCATTTGAAGGCTCTGATCTCATTGGCTATCGGAGCTGTCACTCACCTGTGTTTGTCTCCAGGTGTTTGTTCACCTGTCCACTCTGGAGCGAAGCATCGTCTGGTCTCGCTCCATCCTCAACGCCCGCTGTCGCATCTGCAGACGCAAAGGCGACGCCGACAACATGCTGCTATGTGACGGCTGCGACCGCGGACACCATACCCACTGTCTGAGGCCCCGCCTCAAGGTAACAGGTCACGCCCACTTGCTGAGGCCCCGCCTCCAGGATGGAGTGGTGTGTTGATGTGGAGGTTTTCTGTCTCAGTCGGTTCCAGGAGGCGACTGGTTCTGTCCAGACTGTCGACCAAAGCAAAGATCCAACCGCCTGCCGTCCCGTCAGCGCTCCTCAATCGACGAGGATGAAGAAGAGGGTGACCAAGAAGAGGAGTCGGAGGAGGAGTCAGAAGAGGAAGAGGAGGATGAGGAGTCGGAAGAAGAGGAGGAGTCAGAGGAAGAGCAGGAGGAGGTCGTTGTGAGGTCAGTGTGGACACTCTTAAACTCTTGGTGGACTCTTAAACCAGTCTGAACTCACCCCCAAATCCTTGTAGCGCCAAGAAGAGCCAGGCTCCGCCCCCTAAAGGCAAGGGCCAGCAGAATGCCACGCCCAAGGGCCAGCAGAATGCCACGCCCAAGGGCCAGCAGAATGCCACGCCCAAGGGCCAGCAGAATGCCACACCCAAGGGCCAACAGGCTACTCCCAAAGGCCAAACACCCAAGGGCCAACAGGCCACCCCCAAGGGTAACACAGGATCATCAGGGAAAAACTCCTCAGCCTCTAAGTGAGTATCTCTACCTGTAGCAACTGTAAAAGTTACTGGTTCAGTTGACTGCAGCTCACTGTCCAATCACAGATCCTCGGGGAAAAAGGCCACGCCCCCTTCCTCAAAGCCAAACATTCCATCGGGCAGTAAAGCGCCGCCTCGTTCTGGGGGTCGCAACAGATCTCGTCTGAGCAACGAGGTCCTTGCCCCTGCCAGCGAGGACAAAACCTCCCCGGGTCAGACCGAGTCTCGCAAGAGACCAAAAACAGGTAAACGAACAGTAAACAAGCAACAGGTAAACGAACTGAGCGGAGCCGGGTTGGTATTCCAGAAAGGAGGTTGAGTCTCTTTACCTGAAGTCTGAGTCGACTGACTCTGAAATGGGAAATTCACAGTTTTTGGTTCCAGAACATCTGATCTGAATTAGTTCAATCAACTCTCTTAAGTGAACCTTGAGTTACGCTCGTGCACAGCCACAATAAAAAGCAATCATCAATGGAGCCCCGATACCACCGGTCACTATGGCAACAGACCGAGGTTATTTTGCCGTAAAAGTCCCGGGGCTGCAGCAGCGGAGGAGAGGCTTTCAAATAGAAAAAACATTATTCAGGAGCTACTTCAAGTAGTAATTTAAACCGGTAACAAAATGTTTGAACTCGTTAATATCCTACTGAGCAGATTAACACAGTCTTTAGACATTTTTATTAAAGTGGTCATTTAAAATGTGATGATGTGTACGTCAACACTCAATATAATAATAAAATACCACACATTTCTTTATTTACCCCCCCCCCCCCAAATCAATCAATTGTTTCAGTGCGGGGGTGATTCTCTGCTCTACACACTGTTGCTTTACCAGTTTTAATAAGGAAACTACCATTTCACCAAAAAAATGTAATGTCGTGCATAAAATGTGCTCTGATGTGAAGCGCGGGTCGATTCGGAAAGGAATGTTCCCCACGAGGGGTTAATACAGTAAAACTTCTCATCTGGGCCGGAAAACTTTCGCCACGTAAATCATCTCAATATATTTCTCGATGTCGGTCGGGTTTGGAAATAACGGACAATCCATTTTGAATTGCTGCTACAGGTGGGAGGAGTCAGTAGAAACTCAACAGAACCTGCCAGCGAGCAGGTTCAGTTCACAGTCGGTTACCATGGTGACTGGCCCAGAGCTTAATTCAGCTCTTTCTGGAACGGAAAACTCAAGAGTCCCTCGTTTCAGGGTTCACATGCTCTGAGATTTCACAAAACCCGCTTTCTGAACAACCAATCAGGACACAGTAAGCGTCTCAGTCTCTTAACATTCAATCAGCGGTCAGTAAAGAGCCAATCAGAGTCTGTTCCTGGTTTAATTCAAGAAATCGTTGCCATGTATGCACCAAGTAAGTAAACAAAACAACAGGTACTTGTTGTGAGCTGCTTCTCTGCCCTGTCCCTCAGATGCTCCTCTTAAGCCCGCCAGACCGAGTCCCGCCTCCTCCAGCCGGCGCTCCTCCGGGAGGAACCAGGGAGTCCACGAGCTGTCGGCGTGCGAGCAGCTGACGGTGGAGCTGGTGAGACACGAGGACAGCTGGCCCTTTATGAAACTGGTTTCCCGGACTCAGGTACACACACACACACACACACACACACACACACACACCGACCTAGCTGCTGCTGCCTCATCTGAACCTCTGCTCACCTTTGCTTTAGGTACCAGACTACTATGACATCATCAAGAAGCCCATCGCTCTGAGCACCATCAGGGAGAAAGTCAACAACTGTGATTATCAGACAGCAGGTCAGGCTCCGCCCACCACGCCTACATTATCTGCAATGCTAATGTACGAGGAATGATGATGCTGAGAAAAGGTTTCGCTTATTAAGCTGATGATGTCACGTGATGTCACAACTTCTCTTGGCTGTCTGACCAATCCGCTGAGATCTCAGCTTTTACTATGTGTGAGATTGAAGCAGATAATTTAAAAAATAAAAAACAACTTTTGATTTGATTCCAGTTTATTGTAAATTCAAGCCGATGAGTCCACAGCGATGGAAACGTGGCCATTAACTCCTCCCTGTTGTGTTCCGTCTCCCCCTACAGCTGAGTTTGTGTCTGACGTGGACCTGATGTTCTCAAACTGTCTTCAGTACAATCCCCGTCACACCAACGAGGCGCGAGCTGGTCAGCGCCTGCAGCACTTCTTCCAGTCACAGCTCGGCCGGCTCGGCCTGTCGGAGCGCGACTCCGCCCCGGCCACAAAACGCTCCCGACCTTGAACACAACGCACCCGTCCCACCCCCTGCTCTCTGATAAGATGAGAGCCGGGGGCCTGTGGAGCTGCTGGACTTAGACAGGGTCAAAGGTCATGTAGCAGATGCTCGCAGAGTCCTGAAACGTAGGAGACACTTCCTGTCCAGGAGCTTCGCCCCTTCAGTTTGGTGTTGGACGTGTGAGGACGCAAACACATTCCAGTAGAGACCAGGAGAGTCGAGAGAGCTGAGAACCACAGAACACTTCGCTCAGGGAAAGAAGAGCAGCTGCAGGCGTACGGAAGCCCGGGAGGGACAAAACTCTCCATTTGTCTAAGAAATACGTTTCCGATAAAATAACATCTAGAAATCCAGGATTCACTTTGTCTGAATCAGGAGCAGCTCAAAAATAGCAGATGGTTTGTTTACAGTGTTAATGACGACGCCAGAAAAAGAATAGTTTCATTCAGAAGTTAAGTCATCAAATGTGTAAATTTTATTTCATTCACGCCAGAAAATCTTTCCATTTGCGGTTATGATATTATTGGACTCTCGGGCTTCTGTAACTTATCAAACTGTGAACCACATTGAGCAGCTCCTCCCCCTTTGTCATGTGACCACACCTCTTTACACTCAGGCCCCGCCCCTCTTACACTCAGGCCCCGCCCCATGATTAAACGCCTCTTTAATCAGGGTTGTCTCAATAAAGTGAATAAATATATCCAAAGAGAAAATGAACCCGGATGTTCAATTTCCACATGTTGGCCAGATTGAGAGCTGAGCTAGTTCAAGGAAAAGTTCCACGATTTAAATCTCAGATGTCATTTCTTAAAGTTTGAAACTTAAACACGCAAACGGGAAGTGATAAGAGTCACTGAGTTTCTGTTCTCTTTATGTTTCACTAAAAATCTTGAACCGACCCATTAAAAGAGCCCACGGTGCTGCACGGCCTCTCTGGATTCTGAGTTATGGTGTCTCTTTTTCACTTTCCTGCTGTAGTTTGTTTTTTCTGTTTTGCTGCATTCTCCTGCTCTGATGAGTGTGTGTGTGTGTGTGTGTGTGTGTGTGCGTGTTATTGAATGGAGGTCGGCTGTAGATACGACACTGGAGCCCCCCACCCTTGTGTATTTATTTAGTTGGTTTCTCCTGCGTTGTTTTTATTTATGACCGCTGGCCGCCCTCTGCCTCCTCATTAGCTCTCACCTGTTTGTCCCTGTTTTGATGTAAAATAAAGGTTTTTTTCCCACTATTTTGTCTTCTGTTATTGGATTCCTTCACAGCTGTTATGTTGCAATCAGTTCCACCGCTTTAACAAAAATGAAAGTTGTTGAAAGATGAGCTTTAATTGAGTAAGAAAACACTATGGAAGTTATGTTTTTAAATGGAAAATACCAGAAGTTGACATTTCTGAAGCAGAAAAACTTGATTATCTCTGAGGAACATGTCCACATGATGCGTTAAAGATGCTCCACTGTTCGATCACGAAAGCGGGCTCCTGAATCAGTTTCTGGTGAGCAAGCTCCTCCAGAACTTGGTCAATGTTATCTGCTGTTGGACGTCTCCGGCAGTTGTGAAGATCCATGATGTCCAACAATTCTTTCTTGATCAACACTGTCAAAATCTGATCTGCAAGATTCAAAAATCCTTCGCTCAGACTCTGACACATACTTGGAAAAAGATGTCCACAAGATCACTCTCCAAAGAGCCCAGAACTGCCTGCTCCAGAAGTACAGCTGCAAGTTTTACAGGAAGGTACTTCTCTTTCTGCCAGCCAAATGTCATTATTCTGCCCACGCTTTCCCATTCATTTTGACCAAAATCGTGACGCAGCCATGGCACTTTGAAGCCATTTCCCATAGTGCATTGCTCATAGAAGTCATTCCAAAATTCTGACAACACATCCCTTAAAAGTCCTCCATCGTCCACAGCCTTTTCAAGCTTTCCATCAGGAAGTATAAGTCTGAAGGAAACGTCATTCTCGAGGATACTTTCCTCAGAAAACACTTGAATAAGTTCTCTGAGAATTTGTCCACGGTGAAGAACAATCACTTTCTTAACTCTTTCCGTCTGATTGGCTTGTTCCTGCAACGTTTCCACTGCAGGAGGCAGAAATGGTTCAAAAGACAGGTCCTCAGAGAGAGGCGTGGTATCACCAAGACTGGAGTACTCCATGTCGGAAATCCTTTGTGTGTGACAACGTTACAACATCACTATTATCTAAAGAATCCACATGAAGTAATGCGCCATGATCTGGTAAACCAGATGTGTACAGATGTGCGGCCTGTGGCGTACATGACGGAGAGACTTTCACCAGGTGGATTAGCAAACACCGTGCTGCTTTCAATGTCGGTGACATCTGAAGAATTTATCTCCACAATGTTTGTTGCAGCAGCGTCAGCAGCGTCTGGAGAATGGTGATCGATATCAGACCTGTCATTTGTGTTTTCACTTGGTTGTGCACGTGCAGCACTATTACTCTCTTCCTGATGTGCGCCACTGGTGATGTCTTTTTTTTGGGGGGTTGTTAAATAGAAACGCAAGAGAGGCAGCCTAGTCTTTTCATACAGTTCCCCAACTGTGATACTATCATCTAATGAATGCTCCTGAAAATCACTTCAATCAAAGTCAAAATCAGTGACAATCCCTACTGTATTTTTTCCATCTGGAAAAAACAACTGCAGAGCTTTTTCAGTCCTGCCCTGCTTTTTAATGTCTTTTGGGACACTCACTTTTCTGCTTCCTCCACCTTTTCTGGTGCGTACCTGCATAAATCCCTCCTCTCTGTAGTGCATCCATCCAATCTCAATTTTTCTATGATTCTTTTGAGCATTTTTTCGATGTCTCTGGTGCTCCTTCTCTGACACTTCATCACTCTTGTTTCTGGAGAGTCTTCCTCTGAGACGCTCGAAGATCTTTGACTTGCGACTGCGAGGTTCTCTTTCCTTTCGTCTGCAGTGTCCAAAACCAGCCAGTCGATCACCATAGGATGGCAGATCCTCCTTTAGCTGGTCGTCCGTCATGAGGCATAGAACACCAGAATCAATCTAAATTAAAGAAATATTTCATGAAGTCTTCATTCAACTGTATTAAGCTATAACAATTAACCTTTAATCAGAAATATGTTTTCATGAAGCATATCCACACTTCAAAAAAAGAAACAATTAATTAATAAAACACATCCTATATTAAGTACCTTCTCCTGTTCCATTCGCTGTATGTCTTCCTCAGGCACATGTCGTGACTTTAAATAGTCACTAAGGTCCATCTGGTCCAGTTTAAATGACTCTTGCACCTGTTGAAAAACATAAAAGCTCAAACATAACCTTAAATAATCTCCTTTTCTACAGCAACCCTCTGATTTGATTACAAATTCAATACTTAAAGTGGAGAGAGTTTGGTAAAGTTGGCACGTTATTCACAGATTCTGACTTTTAAACATTCTGGTTTATATTAATCAATGAACCTTGTAAGAAGGTGGTCCTAAAACATTTCCTTAAAATTATGAAAAAGTATTTTTGTCAAACTAAGTGTTGTAGCTTGATCAGCAGGACCACGCTGATAGATAAGCGGAGTTTGCTTGGTCTACATTACATTATAGTGAAGTTATTGAATGTTATTACTGTAGCGGCACTTTCACTAATTCAAAGTCTGCTCTGGTGAGGACCAGGAACCTGGTTTTAGACACATTCAGAGCAATATCCAATGTGCAGCTTGTCCTTTGGATATATCAATCAATTTATTGGCTTTATTGGTGTTTCCAAAACAGTCGATGCCTTCATCATATACTCAGCCCAAACTGAGTTCCTATATCTTTCCTATATTTCCAACAATAACCAAATTAACGCTGAGTATGATCCTTGGCTCAAACTGACCCCCTGACACGTCTCTCTGACACGCTTAAAAAACAGTGTTCGCTCCCCTGTTCTGCACACCTGACCTCATTCACCTGAAGGTTTTATTTCCTCCTTGCATTACCCGAGCTTCCCCTAGTGGGTGAACATAGTACTTGCACATAAGCCAGTGTACAGGTGAACACAGAGAGAGCATTGCATAAACATTCAAAACTTATCAAACATAAAAGTGTCTCCAACAATTACTAGTAATTGAATATTAATAATAAAACATTCTTTAAAAGTATAAGCTAATTTTTAATCACATTTTAAATATTCAGTTTTTTATTAATCAATGAACACTGAAATCTTGTAAGAAGGTGGTTAATGTTATTACTAATAAAAATCCATTAACCTAATGACAAAATATTTTTGTCAAGCTAATAGCAGTAGTGTGATCAGCAGGACCCAATGGATGGTCGGACTTAGTTTCTTTGGTCTTCATTACATTTGAGGGAAGTTGTTGAAGTTATTAAATTCTATTACTCATAATAAAAATCCCTTAAAATGTATGAAAAAAATATTTTCTGTCAAACTGATAGCTGTAATATGATCAGCAGAACAACTTTGATGGTTGGACAGAGTTTCAGTGGTCAACAGAATACTACAGTGAAATTATTGTAGTAATTAAAATGTATTTCTTATAAAACAAATATTAAAATGATGAAAAAGCATTTCTATATCAAACCAAGGGTTGTAGTCTGATCATCAGAAGACAAGTGAAGCTGCAGTGATTCACTTCACCAACACTAAAAGCCTAATATATAATAACCCTCAACAACATCGCGACGAACAGAAACTCCCATGATGCACCGCAGTGACCGTCTCCGTGATCGCGGAGCTTAATTGCTGCAATGCACTATGGGAGTCTTTGTTCGTCGCATATTAGATGTAATTATTGGAGGTTATATTAGATTTGTAGTGTTGGTAATGGTTGTGTTGTGTTGTGTTTTTGTTCCGTTGTTCATGTAGTTGGTTCATCTAGTTTTGTTTAGTTTAGTTTTTTAGTTGCAGGTGGGCAACCGGGAATGAAGAGGGTTTGGGTGTGGGGTCTCATCCTGCAATGGATTTTCTGCTCTTCAATGCTAAAAGTTTCACCTCAATCCATCAGAACTGTTTACACAAAATCTACTCAAAAAGACACGTTTACATGTCAGTTAAAGCAATGGAGACATTCGTGCGCCATGCACGTGATGCTCTCTGTTAACCGTGTGCTCTCAATGTATTTGGTTATGTCTTAAGGCTGCAAAATACTACAATGTTATTGTTATCATTTTTTTTTTTCTTCTTTATTGATTGTCATATTTGTATGTGATTGGCACGGGGCGTGTATTGTGGGGCGTGTTCAATAAAAATCACGTTGAGTGAGCACAGCTGGCTCTATGGCTGTGTGCTGCAGGTGAGTCACGTCGTTGCGTCTACTCTGTGAACAGGTTATGGGCCCAGTGTTTATTTGATTTATAGCACAATGAGTGGACTGGGAAGAACAGAACCTGGCGGTCGCTGGTCGCGCCTTTTGTTTGATGGAGATGAGAAGAATTACGAACTTTGGGAGGTTAGGTTTTTGGGACACCTCCGGCTGCAAGGCTTGAAGGTGATTATTACCACAGAGCCCGAGGGTGTGGAGACACCAGAAGAAGAAGCAGCATCAAATGCTGAGGCATATGCTGAATTAATCCAATTCTTGGACGACAAGAGTTTGTCGCTTGTGATGCGAGACGCAGCTTTAAAGGGGACATATCATGCTAAATCCACTTTTTTAGCCCTTAAATGCATTTTGTTGTATATTTAGAGTGTTTAGAAGTACAGAAAAGTTCAAAGTAGTCTCTTCAGGTGCTCCGTTGATATCTTTATATTCTGTTTTGGGCATATTTTGCAATCTGTTTCGATTTTTCTATTCTCTATTACGTTTTTTGAACAATGACGTCACAGTATTCGCAGCAGAACTGCCAAATTAGGACATCGACTCCAGGCCCAACACTTCGAGCAATCCACCATTTTTGTTTCTCGCTGCGATTTTGTAGTCCAACCTCAAGGATGCCGAAGTTACGAGAGGATAAGTCGAAATGTTCGGTTGTTGGATGTAGTAACCCACAAGCTTCGTTACACCGTCTCCCAGCATCAGAACCTTTTCCAAGTGCCTGGTTGAGTTTTATTTTTCACAGAAATGTACCCACATCTGTGGGTAAGGTCATTTTTGTGTGCGCGAATCACTTTAAGGACGACTGCTTCAGCAACCTCCGCCAGTATAAAGAAGGATTTGCCGAAAGACTTGGTCTGATTGAGCGGTCAGTTCCTTCTATCTATGGAGACGACGAACAGAGCACTTCGGTAAGCTGTATATAACGCTAAAAAGTGTGATGATAAGACGTCCCTGTCATTGTTTTGTTAGCAATAGCAGTTGCACCGTCTTCATATGTTAGCGCTGTGTGCTCGTTTTAGATTATAATGTAACTTCTGTGTTAAATAGTCGTTGTAATACAGGCAGTATTGTAGTAGTGGGCATGGATGGAGAAGTTAGTGTAAATATAGTAACACACCATTGCGTTACATCCATATGAAGACGTTGTTCTTCGGGTGCATCATCGTCATTTTCATCTCGCTCCGCCGGGTCCGACTCTGGCTCCAACATGTATGGCTGGATGGACAAATCTTCCGTTGTTGACATTTTGTAAATAATGTGTGAATATAAAGTTTCTGCGCCGCTAGATAATTGTATCTGTTCTATCAAACTACAAAGATGGCCGAACAGGGTGGAGTTGAACCGAGTGTCACCTCTGCAACCTGGAGAGGAGGCGGGGTATGAAGAGACCGCCCCAAAACGAGTTGCTCTCAGAAGCACATCAGAAAAGGGGTAGAAAAGGGGCCTGTGGAGCTCTAATAATGAGGAATTCAGACCCAAGCATTGCAGTTCCGCTTTATATAGACCACAACTGTATGATTTATATGTAAAAAGGAAGGATTTAAAAGCATGATATGTCTCCTTTAAAGATTTTGAGAGACTATTATGCAGGCAAAGGAAAGCCTCGAATAATAAGTCTGTATACTGAGCTGACTTCGTTACAAAAATCAAGCAGTGAGAGTGTGACTGAATATGTCATTCGTGCAGAAACTGCCATCACTGCATTACGAAATGCTGGAGAGGTTTTGAGTGACGGGCTGTTGTTGGTGGCTATGGTTCTAAAAGGACTTGCTGAGACTTTTAAACAGTTTGCCATCCATATAACGCAAGCCGAAGACAGGATAAGGTTTGCAGAATTCAAAACCAAGCTTCGAAGCTACGAGGACATTGAAAAGATGCCGTGCTCCAGCCGCAGAAGATAATATAATGGCTGTGCGCACAAGACCGAGGCTGAGACCCGCCAGCTCAGGCTCATCTGAACGTGGAGTTGACAGAACTGCAGCGGACGTGGTGCGCTACAGATGCGGCCTGAAGGGACACATGGCCCGCACTTGCCAGCGCAAACTGCGGTGCAGCAAATGCAAGAGCAACACTCACTGCGCCGCAAACTGCAGGAGACGACGGAGCCAGGACGCAACATGGAGGGCGAGCGGCACCGAGGACGGGACCGACGAGTATACGTGTTCCGGGTGACGGATGGAGAGGCAGGATGCCAACCAAGCGGCCCGGGTGTCGACGTGAGGGGCCTGATGGTTGACTGCGGGGCAACCTCGCATATAGTCACCGACATCGCTAAGTTCAAGAGGCTCGATGACGAGTTCCAGGCCGGGGATCATTGCATGGAGCTGGCTGACGGCACAAGATGCAAGGGAGTAGCAGAGCGCAGAGGTGATGCTGAGGTCCGTTTGATGGACAGTCACGGACGTCACCTCAAAACGACGCTGAGACGTGCGCTGTACATTCCCTCCTTCCCACAGGACATCTTCTCTGTGCGAGCAGCGGCTTCCGGCGGAGCAAGCGTGACATTCAAGAAAGGCGAGGACATTCTGGTGCATAGAAACGGTACAAAATTTCCAATTTATGTACATGATAGACTATATTATTTGCATACAGTACCTAATGGGTGTGATGACCAATTGGAGGGATGTTATGATTTAAAGACATGGCATGAGATACTGGGGCACTGTAATTTTGATGATGTGCAAAGGTTAGAAGGTGTTGTTGATGGCATGAAAATTCAAAGTCCAACAAACAAACCTCAAACGTGTGAAGTGTGCACCAAGGGCAAGTTTACGCAAAGTCGAAACCGAAAGCCTGATGTGAGAGCTAAAAGGCCTCTAGAGTTGGTGCACACAGATTTGGCCGGTCCAATCCACCCAGAGTCCAGAGAGGGATACAAATATGTTTTGTCATTCACTGATGATTTTTCCAGCGCCGTGTTTGTGTATAGCCTTAAATGTAAAAGTGACACACTACAAGCAACAGAGAGGTTTCTTGCCGATACGGCCCCATATGGTAAAATTCAGCGTCTTGGATCTGACAATGGCACTGAGTTTACTGCAAATAATTACAAAACTCTGTTGGTTAAGAATGGTATTAGACATGAGACCTCTGCGCCATATTCTCCCCACCAAAATGGCACAGCAGAGCGAAATTGGCGTACTCTTTTTGACACGGCACGGTGCGTGTTAATAGAGAGTAAGTTACCTAAATGTTTATGGCCTTATGCAGTGCAGACAGCAGCCATAATCAGGAACAGGTGCTTTAACACACGCACCAAACAGACACCAGTTCAGATGTTAACAGGGAGACGGCCCAATTTATCCAGGATGCAAAAGTTTGGTTCAGAGTGTTTTGCTTATAAACAAAAGAAAACAAAGCTAGATCCAAGATGTGAAGAGGGTGTTTTTATTGGTTATGATAAGAGCAGTCCGGCATACATTGTCTATTTCCCTGACAGCAGGAAAATACAAAAACACAGATTAGTCAAGTTTATGTCTAAAACCAGTGTTGAGCGACAGACTCGGACTGGCATTGTTGAGGAGGATGATGATGATGTTCTGGAGCAGAGGGTCAAAATAACTGGGCAGGATGTAAATGTAAGTCCAGCAAGTGAGCAGGTTCAAGTAAAAGAGGATGAACTGAGTAGTAGTCCTCAGACCCAAACAGTTGAAGCTACAAGGTATCCTTCTAGAGTGAGGAAGAGGCCAGACTATCTGCTTGACTATGTTTCTCAACAAGCATCTGATGAGGAAACCGATCAGGTGCAGATTAACATAGATTACTGTTTATAGAGTGACATGTAATATACCTGTAACTTTCAAAGAAGCTGTAACCTCAGACAGATCAAAAGAGTGGGTCACTGCAATGGATGAGGAAATGCAGTCACTTAGGGTAAATGTGTGGTTTTCTCTAAGTAGCTTGCCTGAGGGTAAGAAAGCAGTGGGGGGGGTAGATGGGTTTATGCGATTTAAAAACAATATAGATGGATCTGAAAAGTGCAAAGCACGTTGTGTAGCCAAAGGATACAGGCAGAAGAGAGGGGTAGATTATGAAGAGACTTTTCCCCCCTACAGCTAACTTAACAAGTATCCGAGTGATGATACAAAAAGCAGCACAAGAAAGTTTGATTCAGCATCAAATGGATGTAAAAACGGCCGACCTAAATGCACCAATAGATCACGAAATTTACATGGAACAGCCCGAGGGCTATGGAGTAAAATCTGACACAAATGAAAATGTAGTTTGTAAATTGGAAAGGTGATTGTATGGTTTAAAAGTACTGCATGAGTACTTGACCAAAAACCATTTTGAGCAGAATCAATCTGACCACTGTGTTTATACATGGGGAAACACCCAATGAGAAAGTGATCATTGTAATATGGGTTGATGATTTGTTAATTGCGGCAAGTGATGCAAATGTTCTCAAACGTGTGAAGGACATGCTTGCCGAAGGATTCAAAATGAAGGACTTGGGCAAACTTAGGCATTTCTTAGGTATTGATTTTAACCACAGTGACAACTGTGTGAAAATGTCCCAAACAAAATATGTGTCAAAAATATTACAAAGGTTTAACATGCAGGATTGCAAACCTAGATTGACGCCATGTGAACAAAAACTGGACTATACTAATGATGCCGAAAAGATGATTGATTGTGAAAAAATATAGAGAGGCGGTGGGAAGCCTCATATATTTGACAATTTGTACTAGACCAGATAGAAGTTTTGTTGTAGGCAAACTGTCACAATATTTCACAGAGCCAACTGTTTAACTGTGGCCCATTGCTCAACATGTACTGAGGTGTCTTAAAGGAACAATTAACAAAGAGCTGTGTTACAGAAAATATGACACATTGGGAATAAGAGCATACAGTGATGCAGACTGGGCGGCTAGTAATGACAGGCGTAGTACCTCTGGGTATTGTGTAGGTCTAACCGACTGTGGTGCTTTGATTTCATGGAAGACCAAGAAGCAGCCAACTGTGGCACTGTCCACCTGTGAGGCAGAGTATATAGCAATCGCCACAACCATACAGGAGCGTCTCAATCTTAAACAGCTACTGGAAAACCTTGATAAATGTCAGTACACACCACCTAAGGTATATGAAGACAATCAAGGTACAATAGCTTTATCAAAAAAATCCTGTGAGCAGGCAAAGATGCAAACATGTAGACGTCAAATACCATTTTATTAGGTCTTCTGTAAATAATGGCACAGTTACATTAGTGTATTGTCCCACTAATGAGATGGTAGCAGACGTGTTAACAAAGCCTGCAACCAAGTGTAAGTTAAGGAAGTTTGATGAATTTATTTTTGGAAAATAATATGACATACTGTATGTCAACAATGTGAGAGCAAGTGGGGGTGTTAACCGTGTGCTCTCAATGTATTTGTTTTTGTCTTAAGGTTGCAAAATACGATGTTATTGTTTTCCTTTTTTTTTTGTTTTCTTTATTGATTGTCATATTTGTATGTGATTGGCACAGGGCCTGTATTGTGGGGCGTGTATTGTGGGGCCTGTATTGTGGGGCGTGTTCAATAAAAAATCACGTTGAGTGAGCACAGCGGTCTCTATGGCTGTGTGTTGCAAGTGAGTCACGTCGTTGCGTCTACTCTGTGAACACTCTCATTACTGACATGCAGACAAGTGCGGCTCTCCCGCGGACCGTAAATGGCCCGCGGGCCGGGAGTTTGACATCCGCGGTTAAGAAATAAATGAATGCTTAGCACAGTTTATACCTCACGTTGATGCTAAAGATGTGTTGATAGTCAGGTGAGGACGTTTCATTGAAGAGTTATTGATGCTGGAAGTCCAAATCTGTTAATAATTGGGCCAACTTTACCAAACTGGAGTGGGGATATCTCGATCACTACATCAGCAATGGGAAATATGACAACACAGGATGCTATAGAGGTGACAGTAGCTATCACAATTAGAAATGCCATATGGAAAGTGATAATAATTATGTCATAATTATGACTTACCATGGGATTTTTTTTTTTTTTTTAAGTGGGAGTTTTTTTTTTTTTTTTACCTGGCGGAAATGGGCTTCCATAGTGTAGGCCACTGAAGAAAAAAAAATAAAATTCGGAGGCTACAAAAAAAAAAGAAAACCTTCTTGGCCCCAGAAAAAGTCAAAAATCAAAGTTGAGATTTTTTATTTTTTTTCACGGTGGAAAAAAAAGTCCGTCCCTCCACATGCCAGCGCGTGTCACTGCTTCCTCAAACTGCACATCAGGCTTAGGTTTAATGAAGTGGTGAAAAGTTGCTTCAGGACAGAATGGAGCTCATAAACACGGTGCAGTTATCGTCAGTATCAGGACCAGAAGAGACGGAGCAGCCTGCTGCCTGGTTCCGTCGCGGAAGTACGACGGACAAAGGCACGGATCCCGGGCTGCTTATTTAAATGTGTTCTTATTAATCAAGGAAATCCTGCGTAAAATCACATGTCCATAAGCAGTAAGCAACCCGATATAGTCAGAATTAAGTGATTTAATGTGAATTCACATCTACGGGCAAATGAGGGATGGATTGACGGTGTATCCGTGGAAAAAAATAAAATCTCGACATTGATTTTCGACTTTTTCTGGGGCCACGAAGGTTTTTTTTTTTTTTTTCTTCAGTGGCCCTAAAACTCTTCCGTAGATATTTGACACTCATCTTTGGATTATATTTTAAGTAAAAAAAAAAATGTATCGCGTTGTCACGTTTCTTTTTTTTTTTTTAATAAGTTTTAGCGCCCAGGGACATTTTCTTTTACCATTTAAGGAGATGTGATTTTTTTATTTTTTTTATTCCCGCGGCAGACCGGCTCGGCTCGCGCTCGGTTGGCTCGGGTTGATGCTCTGATCCCGCCTGGCCCCGCCCTCGCCCTGTCTCCTCTTCCTCCTCCTCCTCCGGTCAGCCGGCCACATTCTCTGCTACCTTTCACCCCTCAATAACCGTCATTTAACGGCGAAGCAGCGCGGACAAACCCCGGGACAACATGGTAAGTAAATAACACAGACGACGCGGCGCGTCGGTGCGGCGCTCGGAGCGGCTCCGGGGCTCGGCGCGGTGCGGCTCCGGGACTCGGCGCGGTGCGGCTCCGGTTGTTCCGCGGCGCGGTGGGCAGCGTGACGTGAGTTAGCATCGACGCGGCTATCTCGGCTATCCGCTAAGACCGTCTCCTCACAATTCGGTGCTTTGGTTTCCCAAAAAGCGGCCTCGCTACCAGAACTCGTTCCGCAGATATTAGTGAGGGTTATTGGGAGTATCTACAAAGATAACGGTCCGTGTTCCGGGCCTGTCCCCAGGCCGTGTGGTGCGGGGCGGCCATCTTACCCCGACTGAGGTCCTGCGGCGCCGACCAGCCCTCACTACCCGGGCCGGGGAGAGCCAGGCCCGGACGTAACGGGCCAGGCGAGCCAGGGCGTGTCAAGGCCCGAGAGGGAGGCAGAAGACCGGGCCTCGGGACCGAGCCGCAGTGGGTCAGGAAGCCGCAGTTATGGTAGTATAGACTGGCAGGGAGCGGCGGTGACTGTGCAGTCTGGGTGGAGGCCCGCTGGCCACCGGTTCTCCAAGACTGGTTCTTCAGCTGAGTCACCATTCATCCATTCTTCTGTCCAAATGAGTCACAACACGTTACTTCCAGGATCATTTACTCTGCTGCGATTCTTTATGTGGAACTTAAATATGTCTTCAATCCCCACTTTTCTAAGGGTGTGTTCACACCAGCCCTGTGTGACCCGGACTGGAGTTCATTTCAGAGACTTTCAGGGAAAGTATGCTTCGTTTGGGCCAGTGTGAACGCTCACCTGAACTCTGATCCGGATCAAAGAGGTGAACTCTGGTCCACTTGGAAGTGAACTGAAGTCCGGTTCATGGCCAACATGAACATGTCAGGAACTATCAGCGGACGAAGCGAGAGGATGTGATTTAGAACCTAGCGCATTTTGGGTCGGAAACAAAGTAAACGGCGCAAATCCGAAGAACCAAACGCAAAAAAAACCAACTTTGAAAATATCTCATGGGCAGACGTGGCGTAGTGAGCAAGACTATATCGCGGTTGTTTTTGGCTACCCGTTAGCCACGAGCTAATTACTCCTGACTGAAGTGGATTAAACCATTCTCTCCGGACTAATCAATGACCCATGTTTCTTCTTTGGCTTTCATTATTTACTCTCTGGTCAGTGTTTGTTCCTGACGATGACAAAAACAATCTATGATTTTTTTTAAAAGAAAAATTTGAGTTTCAATTCTATTTAAGAAATAATAATTCTCATTGCACTTAAAAATGACTGCAGACATCTGCTATATTGTCAAAAGTGCAACTTTATTGCTGTGATTTTCCTCAGTTAAAATGCAAATAAACAATCTCAAAATAAAAAGTAAATCTGTCATTCAATAAATTCAAGCTTTAACCCAGGTTGAAGCAAAAGTGCAAAAGCAACTACGAAAACCCACAAGGAATGTTAAAACGAAATGGAATTTTGTTTTGAAAAACTGGGGGGATTTGCTAATTAAAAGTCTTTAGCTTAAAAATCGATTTAAAGCTCTTTTTTTTTTTTTTTTTTTTTTTTTTTTGCCCATCCCTTGAATTACTTAATGAAGAAATGTTCTTAAAGGTTAAAAGTTATAATATAATTTGTAGAAGTTCACAATGAAACTTTTACGTTTTTACACACCGGCCTACTCAGTCAGTCCTGAATGATGGGTTTTGTTCTGTTGAATGACGCTGTGTGGGGGAAAAAAGATGGACTTTTATTTGAACACAAAAGAAAAGTCGTCATCAGGAATGAAATGGTGAAGGCGCCTTCACTGACTCGAGCTGCATGTTGTTTCAACACTGACTCATCGTCTATAAAAACCTGCTGAGTCGCTCTGCGGTTCATCTGAGAGCAGCGAGCTTAGAAAACCTGTGAAAAGCCTGCAAATATGTGATGGGAGGGCTTCACTCAGAGTCGGCCACAGAACACTAGGAGCGATCGAAGGACAGAACCGCGACGAGAACCAGCTCCGTGTTTAGCTTAGCATCGTTTAGCTTAGCATCGAATGCCAACTGAACGATGCATTACCAGAAGTGCACAATGCCCTCTGTACAATTTGTGCCGCTCCCCACGACCGAGTCAAATTCTCACTGAACCAGTTCCACGTGTCTCTGTTGAATCTGTCTTGGTGATCGAGCATAATGTGGGCCCTGACGTTGGTATTTTCAGGTAGGGTGGCAGCTACACCCTTTGTCAAGACACGTTCTGATCATTTCACTTGTTTCCACATGTCTGTGACGAATCGGTGTGGCGAAAACACATTTATTGAGCAGGATAAGTGGTGGTTTCTTGATGGGACTCAAATAAAACATATGTGGATGATCATGTTAAACCGTGTTATAATTTAATAAACAGTCTCTGGGTAGAGGTTTTGTGTCTTGGAACGAAGTTGCGTTATCCTCAAACGGATAACAAATTGAATGAATTACAAAAGAAGGTCCTACACTACCAAGATGTTGAAGTATATAAATTGGTTTGGCTCCTTGACAGCAGAAAAATGGACGTAAAATATTCGGCCTCGGTGAGAGAGAATGTTAATGCTTAGCAGCTCATCTTACTTTATTTATTTTTAATTGGTATTGTCCATGGTTCACATAATTCTCAACGCAACATTTTGCCTTATGCATTCACCTCACCCCTTTAACATTACAGAAAAGATGGCCACCCTAGTTTAACATAACCGATCCATCTTTTCAAGAACACACTTTGCAAATGCAGTTCTTTCCATTGTAAAAACCTCAAATGATATCAAATCACTCAGCCACTGTTGGTTTTTCTAGTTTTATCCACTTCCTTGTAGCTTATCTCACTTTAATAATCTAGTAAGTCCATCTCGTTATTCGTTTGGTTTTGCCATGTGTCACATTTGATCAGGATACGAGTTGTATAAATGTTTCTCCTGACTCCCGTGCTAACGCTGCGTGTTGTGGCGGTCCGCAGGCATCAGGCGTGACCGTGAAAGATGAGGTGATCAAGGTGTTCAACGACATGAAGGTGAGGAAGAGTTCGACCCAGGAAGAGATCAAGAAGAGGAAGAAGGCGGTGCTGTTTTGCCTCAGCGCCGACGAGAAGCATATCATCGTGGAAGAAGGGAAGCAGATCCTGGTGGGCGACATCGGAGACACGGTGGAGGACCCCTTCGCCACCTTCATCCAGCTCCTCCCATCCAAAGACTGCAGATACGGCCTCTACGACGCCACGTTCGAGACCGAGGAGACCAAGAAGGAGGACCTCGTCTTCGTCATGTGGTACAGTGTCATTGCTACAGCAACGCCCTTTTTTTCCAAAGACAAACACCTGAGATGTTTGTCAGAGTTCCTGCTCCAAACATGCTCATGTTGTTTTTTGTTGCTTCCACTGCATGGTGCACAGACATGTCTGCAGTCCTGGCAAAGATTCTGAAGTGGAAACTCTATTATAATTTATAATCTGGAGGCTGAAACTATACTCTCGCCTGTTAATGGGTGAATAATCCAACAAAGATCAGCGTTTTCTTCATGTACAAAGAGTTAGAGCGGGTAAAATAAGTCTTGAACACGTCATTGATGTGTTCCTCAAGGTGCTATGGACATTTTGTTAACAACCCATGTAATCCACGCATGCAAAGAAATCAAATGAAGTTATGTGTAATAATGTGAAAAGACACAGAAAAAGTATTGAATAGATTTTTCAGATTTATTTAATACTTCCTTGTATGGAGAAACTAGTCGCCTGCATTGCTCGAATGTGATTTTGGCTTTTTCGGCTCTTCTTCCACACAACGATCTTCAAATCCTGAAGATTCAACTCTGATCTTTAGTTCTTTCCATAGATTTTCAATTGGATCTGAATATGTCACTACATTTATTTATTTTTTTAATTAATTCTTCCTTCACTTGTATGAAGTTTGCCGGTACCATATGCTAAAGAACAGCCCAACATGATGGTCCCTCCACCATACTTCACTGTTGGTCTGGTGTTTTTTGAGAGATGTGTGTTTTATGGCATCCGAAGAGCTCAAGTTTTGTCTCATCTTACCAAAGATATATCGATTGCACCGTGAGAAATATATTTACTGAAGTGTTCAATACTTATTTTACCGGCTGTATGTGCCAATGTGGCGACGTTCACCCTGAGAGGCTGTGACCCGGTCCGAGAAGATAACTGCTTAACAAAATGAGCTCAGAAGTGCTGCTTCTACATGTAATTAAAGTCTTCAGGAAGTTTAATCGCTGTTTAGTCTGAATACACAGTGCAGGGAGGCCTAATACTCAGTTCCCTCACCCAAGTTCACCTGTCTGCCTCTGTGGCAACGCCCCCTTTCATCTAAACTGACAGTCTGTCCCCTCGGGCCGTCCCTCCCTGTTTACGCCGCTTGCTTTGTTCTCAGGGCCCCGGAAGACGCGTCGCTCAAAAGCAAGATGATCTATGCGAGCTCCAAAGACGCCATCAAAAAGAAGTTTACAGGTGAGCCGGCACGTCCATGCAGAACCTGGCAGAACCACAGTGGGTTCTGTATGGGACACTCAGAACTTGTGAAACTGGGTCAGAATCTGTTCAGGATCAGTGGGGCAGCATGAAGAAATAATACTTTTAGGGTTTATTTCCTGAATAAAAACGGTCAGGATCACCATCATTATTATTATTATTACACATTGCCACTTTGACAATTTCCATTTTATAATCTAGTTGCAATGTTTCGCCGCTCGATATTCTCCATTTTGTTTTTATTCTTCATTGGGTGAAGTGTTAAGCCTGTAGGAGTGAGGCAGATTTGAATTCCACTGTCTTGTGTGTGTGTATAGCAGGATTGACAATAAATCTCATTTTTACTTTGACCAGCAGTAGAACCTATATAGTGAGTAGAACTAGCATTAGAACCCAGATTTTGGCGGTAGAACCACCGTGAGCTGTTGAGGTGTGTGTGGACGCTGACCCTGCCCTTGGGCTTCTTGCAGGAATCAAACACGAGTGGCAGGTGAACGGGCCGGAGGACCTCAACGACCGCGCCGCGCTGGCGGACAAGCTGCGCGGCCAGGGACCCCAGGTGATCTCCCTGGAGGGCAAGCGGGTGTGATGTCACGGCGGCACGCCCAGCCGAGCGGAGCCAAGCCAACCGCCGTGCCATCCAGACCGAACCCCCGCCCTCCCCCCGACATACCGCTGTTCGCTCTGTCAGTCCCTCCCCCTCCCCCCCCGGTAGACCCCCGTTTCTTTGTTCTTGTTCTATCTGCTTTTTTCAACATGGAGATCTCATTAACATAACGATATGCAAGCCCCGCCCACTCTGTTGCCACATGACTTTAGGGTCGTCTCTCTCTCAGCTCAGAGTTTTGCCAAAAAAAAGTCGATGTGAAGGAAGCGGCCGCCCGTATGGGAGGCGAACGTGGCGCTGAGAAGCTCCGCCTCCCACCACCCACGGGTCGCCCTCACCGAGTTCTTTCCACGTGACTTTATTTATTGTTGTAAGCTGTTGTCGACTATGCACCCACCGAGCAGCACCCGTGCTCCAACACTACAGGAACCCACACATTGTCCCGCCCTCCCTCACGCTGCCTGTTTGGTCGTCGCCTTACTTTCATTTTGAATGTAACCGTCACGCCAGAGTTTAGGGTGCACTTTTTATTTCGGAAAGAAAAACACTACAGGACATTGATTTGACCCACCTCCCCCCCCCCCCCCCCCGCCCCCCTCAGTATCAAGAGACGACCCCACAACAACAAACGAACGGAGGAAAAAGACGACATCTGGAGCCTTAAAGTGGAACGTTGTTTCTGAGATCACAGGAAGCCACTTTGCAATAAAAGCGTGTGGCAGAACTTGACGCCTCGTCTCTGCTTCCACCAATCACAGAGCGCCTCCATGATTCAGAGCAAATTTAGTGACAGTGTCATTGTGGAACTTATTAAATCAACGGTTTTCCCTAGAACCTGTTTTAGAATTGATTTGTATCAAAATAACATTTCAGCAGAATTAATTTTGATCAATTTGCAGGAAGTACAAATGTATTGTGGGACAGAATATTAAAATATCAGACTCTGAGGCTCCGGTGTGGAACCTGGCCAGTACTTCATTAAAGCTGTATTAAAAACCGTTTAGAGCGTCCCGATTACTAGTAGAGGTCTGCGATACAAGTCTCTATTTCAAAATAAAAGCTTCATTAGAATAAGGATAGATCCATGTTTTGCAGTCAGAACTTTAAAAGAATCATTAAATGAGCAATAGATTCAAACTTTCCTTGATTACCTCTGAAGACCTGGATCATCTGGTCAGAAGGTTCCTTAAACCAGTGACATCCAATGAGGACCCCACTGCCGGCCATTTGGACTTTGATCAGAACATAATAGAATCCTGTGCAGCAGAACTAGTCCCTCATATTTAATCAGTCAAACCCAATAAAAACTGTAGCTTGTAGAACTTAACAGAAAGTGTTTGGAACCTCAAAACCTACTTTTTTATTCTTTAGAACGGGACAATAACCTTAAACGATTAAAATCCAAGTACAGTCTGTGAGACTTCTGATACAAACATTAAAAATAAAACCTGATGCTTTAGTAAGAATTGATTCCAAACAAATTAAATTCCCCAAATGGAACCAACATGTACCTTTTTTTTTTTTTTTATTTATTTAAAAACATTGAAGCTTTTCAGGCCCAAATTCTGCAGTGGAACCCATCGGTACCGGTAACTGCTGGACGAAATGATGAGAACCTCCCGGTAAAGAATCCACCGGTGAGGTGCCGGTTCTGGTTCTGGTCCAGGTCTGCTGGAGAACGAAACAAGCTGCTGACGCCTCATCGCACAATCTGATCCTCCTGCTGCTATTTGTGGAGCCACAACTGCTGCTGCTGCTGTCAGCGCCTCCACAAAAGGAAATACACACTCACTCACACACTCACACACTCACACAGCAGTCAAACAACCGTACAATAAAACACAACGGGCACTATCATACCAGAATCTCACAATATACACGAAACCATACAATCCACACAATCTTACAGACATGATCTATACATGATCAGACAATAAGCACAGTACTGACATACAGCCATGCAGTACTACACTCAAATGTACAATCTCAGCAAACATGATCATATGACTGGAAAAAAAAAACGACTCACTATAAATATCCTAATAATACAACATGTTGGTTTAAATGTATTTCATGTGTTGGGCCAACACTTTTTTCAAAAAGAAAAAACTGAATACTGTGACGTACTTTATTCATCAAGTAGAACCAACTTTGGCTGCAGTCACAACCACATATTCAATTTGGGCGTGGCTCTACCCGCTTTGCATATATGTATGTATATATATATATTCTATTATTGTTTGTGTGAAATGGTGGTAACATGACGTCTGTAGGAAACAGGGGGGCGGAGTCTATAAAGAGGGCGTGGGAAGCTCACCTGAGCTTTTCTTCCTGCATCGAGACTCACCTGAGGGAGAGCAGCTGAGACTGGCCTCTGTTTGGTGTCTTAATCGGTGGGATCGCCTCCAAGGAACATTGAAAATGTGTTAAAGACGCATGATCTTAAAGTGAATCTTTTACTTACAGACTAAAAGAAACAGGGGCACATGAATATATATATATATATATATATATAACTTTACAAAACTTATATACAAATACAATAACGTTTCAAAAATACCTTTCCAGGCTGGAACAGACTCCTCCCCCAGAGACATGGAGGTGGTTGGAAGCGAAATGAAGAGTCTAGAAAATTAAACCTAAAACCATGAGCTCAAATAAATTTGACTTTTTAAATCATGCTTTTAACAATTTAAAAAAATGTTCATCCTACCAATTAAGACCCCTTTTTATAGGCTCTGCCCCTTTTCCTGCACACTTCTTGTTACCGCCTTGTAAAATAGTTCAAGCTCAGGCAGATTAGATGGAAACCTTCAGTGAACAGCAATTTCCAAGTCATGCAGGAGATATTATATCTATTCTAAAAAAATATATATATATGGTTTCCGAATGTTTCAAAATTATGCTGCATGTTGTGTTGGTTCTGTCACATAAAATCCCAATAAAATACTAAATAAAAATGTGGAAAAGTTCGAGGGGGGGTGAAGACTTTTGGAAGCCACTGTACACAACAATCACACAACAGACACAATCATACGAAACACACAACCACAGTCTGTTTTCATCAGTTTGGTGAAGAAATGATTTAAACTCGTCAGAACACAGTTGCCCACTTTGTCTTTGTCTACGTGTAGTCGTGTGTGTGCGCGCGCCTCCTGCTGGTCACTGAGCCGAACTGCCTTTTTCCCCCCAGTTTGTTTCAGTGCCAATAAACTGAAGAGACTTTATGCTCAAAACTAGTCATAACATCATACAGAGATTCAGAGTTTTGATTTTGTTTGTAGTTTCAGTTTGTTTATTTACACTCTGATTTATTGTGTTTGGGCTATATTTTAATTGTGTTTACTTATCTGGACTCTGCTTGATTGCATTTATTTAGTGGGATTCTGTTTTTAATGGTTTGTTAGTACTCAGTTTCTGTATTTTAATCATTTATCCGGACTCTAATTGAACTGTGTTTGTTTGTACTCTGACTTGTTGTGGTTATTTATTCCTACCGTGCTGTGGTTATTTCTGTGTGCTCTGATTTGTTCTGTTTATTTTACTCTGATTTATTTTGTCAATATGTTTGTACTCGATATTTTAATTCTGTTTATAAAGTTGGACACTGTTTTAAATGGCTTGTGGTTCTCACTTTTCATTCAGATTAATTCTTAGGAGTCTAATTTGTTTTGTTTATTTGTACTATTATTTGTTGTGTTCATTTATTTCCACTCTCATTTGTTGTGTTTGTTTATTTGGACTATTGGTTTTATGTGTTCGGGCTCGTGCGCGGTAAAGCGCTGCGTGCTCGTGCGCCTATGCGCGGTGACGTCAGAGCTCTTCCTGTCTCCACCCGCTGGAAGCCATGATGGTTGGTTTCTGTCTCTTTCTGCGCTTCAAACTCTTTTATTGTGTCTTTTACGTGCAGCTTAGCCGCGGCGGTCCGTCCGCCGCCGCCGCTGTTGTTGTTGTTATTGTGGTTGTTGTTGTTTATGTGTGTTTGTGTCGCCGCCCTGACGGCTCCGTGTCTCCACAGCAGGAAGGGCTGGACGACGGACCCGACTTTCTGTCCGAGGAGGACCGGGGGGTGAGTGCCCTGAGCCCGGCTGTCTCGCACCGTCTGCCCGCTCCTCCCCCTCCCCCGTGGCCCGCGTGTCTCCGCCCGGAACCGGCAGCTCGTGAGCGCCAGCTCCGGTTCTGGCTGCCTGCTTTAGCCCACTAGTGCTAGCGTTAGCTCCGTGTTAGCGGGCGGTTGTTGGACCGGTTCTCCGGTAGGACAGTCCGGGCGGTTGACCCGCCGCGGGCCACCCGGCCTCACGGAGCTAACGGGCACCTGACGCGGCGGGCAGGTGCAGCTACCTGAGCCGCTTGGCGTCGCTTTGCTCGGTCACCATCACTCTGTCACATGACGGACACACGCACAACGGCACGTGCACGCGCACTAAACTCCGACGTTAATTGGTTAATCCAGCTCAGATGAGGTCAGACGTTAGAAAGTCCTGAGAAATTAAGTTCGGAGTGAGACGTCTCTGCTCATCTGTAGTACAGACACAGTCTGCAAAATACATGCAGTGTGCAACACAAATACACAGTCTGAACTACTCTGTGAGATGTCTCCGCTAATCTATAATACAGTCTGTCAAACAAATAAAAAACCTGCAGTACAAACACACACTGTGTAATCCAGATACACACACACTGCATTACCAGGATGAGTGTGTCTGAGATATGTAAGTCTGTACTCTCTCTGATGAGGTTTGCTGCTCTGAAGCTTCACTTTCCTCCCAGTCAAAACAGAATCGCTGCCTGAATTCAGTCCAACAGTGAGGAATCGAAGTGTTTGTACTTCTTGCTCTTTTAAATTCGACTAATTCTACATTTACTGCACCATCATCTGCATATGAGGACACATTTCTTACTGAGTGGACCGGTACAATGGAGGACATGAAAGGAGCTTAAATGTTCCAGTTTAAGACCTCCGCTCCGTCCTCCTGGTGCATTGTGGGATCTGTGTTCTCTGTCGTTGCTGTGCAGCCACGGGCGGTCAACGTGGATCTGCAGACGGACGCCACGCTGCAGGTCGACATCTCCGACGCCCTCAGCGAGAGAGACAAGGTCAAGTTCACCGTCCACACCAAGGTGAGACTCTCCTCCCTCACACGCCTGAACCTGCAGGGTCAGAGGTCACATCGGTCTCCGGTGTTGATGGCTGCCAATATTCATGTCATTTCATAATTCTGCGAGCGTGAGAAGTGTAACTACACTGCCATAATGAAAGAAGCTGTCGGCTATGACTGAAGATGTACCTTGTAATATGAGTTCATAACTGAATGAGTCGACTGTTTACATGACAATGTTGTCTCTCCTAATCCACATTGTGAGTCTGAGGTCAGTTGTGGTCTGCAGGTGGTCCATTTTGCCAGTAACATTCGTCATCAGTGTTAACTGTTAGAACTCGTATCAAAATAATTTTATCTGAAGCTGAAGGAGGTCCGTCCACCTCCTGAAGCAGGTTATTGGAAGACAACCTGCCCTGCCTGCTACCATTGATAATGATGATGACGAGGTGATGGTGATGAAGATGTTGTCTTCAAACAGAGCACGCTCCCTAACTTCAAGCAGAATGAGTTCTCGGTGGTTCGACAGCACGAAGAATTTATTTGGCTGCACGACTCGTTTGTGGAGAACGAAGAGTATGCAGGATACATCGTAAGACACACACACACACACACACACACACACACACACACACACACACACACTCCTGAGCTCCATGTCAGCGTTGTGTGTGTGTTGGTTGTTGTGTAGATTCCCCCGGCGCCCCCCAGACCAGACTTTGATGCGTCCAGAGAGAAGCTGCAGAAACTCGGAGAGGGAGAAGGATCCATGACTAAGGAGGAGTTCACCAAGATGAAGCAGGAGCTGGAGGCGTCAGTCACACACACACACACACACACACACACACACACACACACACACACACACACACACACACACACACACACACACTAGCACAGAACTCTGTGTTCTGGAGCTGACAACTGTCCTGTATTGAAATATTGTATTATGACATTGACTTGTCCTCCCTCCGTTGGTCCCTCAGAGAGTACCTGGCCATCTTTAAGAAAACGGTGGCGATGCACGAGGTGTTTCTGTGCCGCGTGGCGGCTCATCCCGTCCTCAGGAAGGACCTCAACTTCCACGTCTTCCTGGAGTACAACCAGGATGTGAGTACAGGCGCCACCTGTTCATATGTGAGACAGAAACGCAGCGAGACACACAAACCTAGCATCACACAGGCAGTTACCATGGCAACAAGAGCTTCTAGCTGCTCTGTCGCCACGGCAACGCAGCCGTCAACACTTTGTCACTGCGGTGAGCGAGTCGGTCCGACGTGTTCCTGGTGTATTACCCGTGTCAGGTTTTCTAATGGCGTGACCAACGTGTCCCTGGTAGCCGTGCTCATGGTCAGTGTGGTGGAGGAGAGAGAGGACACAGTGAGGTCACAGCTGAAGAGGCCGCTGTCTGATCTTTGACCTCTGACCTCTCACAGCTGAGCGTTCGGGGGAAGAACAAGAAGGAGAAGCTAGAGGACTTCTTCAAGAACGTGGTGAAGTCAGCAGATGGAGTCCTGGTGGCCGGAGTCAAGGTGTGTGTGTGTGTGTGTGTGTGTGTGTGTGTGTGTGTGTGTGTGTGTGTGTGTGTGTGTGTGTGTGTGTGTGTGTGTGTGTGTGTGTGTGTGTGTGTGTGTGTGTGTGTGTGTGTGTGTGTGTGTGTGTGTGTGTGTGTGTGTGTGTGTGTGTGTGTGTGTGTGTGTGCTGATGTTTGTGTGTGTTTCAGGACGTGGACGACTTCTTTGAGCACGAGAAGACGTTCCTGTTAGAGTATCACAACCGAGTGAAAGACGCCTCGGCCAAATCGGATCGCATGATCCGCTCACACAAAAGTACGCCCCACGCACACACACACACACTATACATCATGAAGAGATTCAAGTGAGTGAAGCCTGAGTGTGTGATGGAGCTTCCATCATGATGAAAGTGAAGAATGACTCAGCAGTTTGAATCAAAACATGTTTGTTTTTTCAGATGCTGCAGATGACATCAACAGAATTGCATCGTCTCTCTACACGTTAGGAACGCAGGACTCCACAGACCTCTGCAAGTACGACCAACCCCCACCACCCCCCACCCCTCACCCCCCCGGCACAGCTCACCTGCTCACTGAGGACACAGGCCAGGAAGTGACCTTGTCTTTCTCTTCCTCCAGGTTCTTCCTCAAAGTCTCTGAGCTGTTTGAGAAAACTCGGGTAGGTGGAGCATCTCACTCTCCTGAGTGTGTACCTGACACTCCTGAGTGTGTACCTGACACTCCTGAGTGTGTGTGTGTGACACACATGTTAATGTTTCACAGAAAATTGAAGCTCGAGTGGCTGCAGACGAGGACCTGAAGCTGGCCGACCTGCTCAAGTATTACCTGAGAGAGTCACAGGCTGCAAAGGTCCGAACACACACACACACACACACACACACACACACACACACACACACACACGCACTGTTGCCATCCATGTGATGCGTACCCGTGCTGCCTTCAGGACCTGCTCTACCGGAGGAGCCGGTCTCTGGTGGACTACGAGAATGCCAACAAGGCTCTGGACAAAGCTCGAGCGAAGAACCGAGACGTCCTGCAGGCCGAGACCAGCCAGCAGCTCTGCTGCCACAAGTTCGAGAAGATTTCCGAGTCGGCCAAGCAAGGTGGGTCTCGGAACTTTGACGACTGTTGCCCCCATGTCCATAAAAGTTAGGACGTTCTGTAAAAGTGACAGCGGATCAGTTAGAAACAGATGGCGCGTCCCTGAGCTCCATTCCTATTATCACATCCCTCTTGAGATTCTCTGAATCTTTCAGTATTTGTTGGTGTTTGGTCGACAGACGTTTCTAATGGTGCATTTTGGTTTGAACTCAGAACTCATCGACTTCAAGACGAGACGAGTGGCGGCTTTCAGGAAGAATCTGGTGGAGTTGGCAGAACTGGAGCTCAAACACGCCAAGGTGCAGACTTCTACACATTGTTACCTCTCTCTGACTCCGCCCCCTTTTTCCTCTCTGACTCCACCCCCTCATCTTCATTCTGACTCCGCCTCCTTGATTTCCTCCGACTGCACTCTTGTTTGTGTATCTCTTACTTTGCCTTCCTGTCTTTAACTGGCCCTACCCCCTTTTGGTTTTGTCTGACCCCGCCCCCGTCTCACCTCTTGTCTCTGACTCCGCCCCCTCTCACCTGCAGGGGAACCTCCAGCTGCTGCAGAGCTGTCTGGGCGTCCTGAAGGGCAACACTTAAACTGTACAACTCTGCAAACCTCCAACTGGACACGCCCCCTCAGACTACAGCACCGCCTATTTTCAGCTGGACACCCCACCGTGGGGGAAAGGGGCGGAGCCTGGAGGGAAGACGGGGTGACACCGAGAACAGACCAGAGAGAGAGAGTCTACATCACTAACCACGCTCTTCATCCTGTCCCTCTCTGCTCCTGCAGGTCTCTGGTCCTGCAGGAGCAGCTGGAGGCGCCTGTGAGAAATGTTAATGTTGTCGTGTCTGAGCGGAGCTGAGAGCTGCTCGGTGTGTCTCCGTGTGTGCAGGTGTCTTCAAAAGGAGAACAAAAATGTACAAAAAAAAAAATTTACTCTAAATGTTTGTCCGGTCTTCGTTCAGCAGCTGTTACACTAGGTTTTTTTTGTTGGTTTATTTTTCTTCCTGCTGATCAAAAGTTTTCCATTTTAGGGAAGAAAATCGTCGATGCTGTTTTGAAACAAACGTTCCTTTATGCTCAGTTTGTTTTATTTTCAGTTCACAGAGTCTATTTACAGGATCGACAGTCAAGCAAGATTTAGATTTAGCAAGTCTTAAAAAGCTTCAGTTAATTTGTAAAGTTTGACTTTACAGTTGTCATAGTGTCTCATAGTCTCTCAGCAGGTTCAGTCTTCTACTTCCTGTCTCAAGAAGTCTGGAAACAATCGGCTCTTTATTCACGTTTAATCCGAACTTTGGTGAGAGCTCCTGTTTAAAGACCAAAGCACCTGCACACTGGGAGCGTCTTCCTCCTCTGGCAGTACTGGCGTGTCCGGGGCTGGTTTTATTTTGGCGGTTAACTTCCTGTGCTGCTGCGTGTCGGGTCTCGTTCTCTTTCAAGTGTAATTTCACTCAATAAAGAAGAAAACAGCCTTGTACATGTTTGTATTAGTTAACTAATGGAACGCTAATCATCATCATCGTCACTAATCGTAGCTTCTTCTTTTCTGGGATCAGACGTTTGTTTGTTTTTTGTTCGTTGTGTTGACGCAGTGGAGCTTTGGGTCTGTTTGCCTTAATGTTTCATTTCCTGTAAAAAATTATTTTTTTTTTTTAACTTCAAACGAATGTTTTTCACTCTTCTGTGACCAAAGCTTCCGGTTCTGACTCCAGATGACTAAATAAAACTCGTCACAATCGTCCACATTCAATAAAACTTTACAGACCCTTTTCCTACAAACACACTGTGTGAGCACCTTACTGTGAAGCAGAGAGAGAACCTCTGATTTAGTAAAAAATTCAAGATTAGACAATTAGATTTTATTGATTTTTAAAAAAACAAACATTTGCAATAGCTGATGGTTTGTTTTAAACTTGCATTTAAAGCCATTTCTTTACCATTGCTTCTTTTGCTCCAAATATTAAGACTTTGTTTCTTTTTCCACAAAGTTTCTTGTAAACTAAAATTGCTTATCTAATCTGGTTATATTCATCAAGCTGTCAGTGTTTTGTTGGTTCAGGCAGAGAAACCTAAAATTCTACATTTCCCATAATGCTTCGACTTTGTGCTCCAGTTTAAATTTTTTTTTAAAAATTGTCACTTGACAGAATTTCTTGAGAAAAATATGTAAAAGTTTTCAAACTTCAAGTTAGTTTTGAGGCATTTTGACTTTATTCAGGATTTTTTTTTAAAGCGTCATATAACTGAAATATGAAATGTTAAAGACACAGAATGTCAATAAATGTCTTTTCAAATCTTGGAATGAACAAAGCACTTTTATTACCTATAGTTCCTGATAAATAGAGATGACAAAGAAGAAACGTATTTGTGGGTTTTATCCTGAACAACTGATGTTTATAAAAGACTGACTTAAAAATCTAAATTGTATAAACATATATAGTTCACTTAAGTTCATCATGCTTTTGAATTGTTTATGCACCTTTCAAATTTTTAAATTGTATAAACGTTCACACGTGAAAATCTAAAGGAGACTTGGTCTAAAAGCTTTTTAAGGAAGGCTGAAAAGTGTACTGTACCTTTAATTTGTGGCTGGCCTTGTCGTCATTGGATACGTCACTGAGCTGCGAGCCGCTTCACGCTGATTGGAGGAAAAACAGGAAGGCTCTATGTGAAGCGATCGCTTTCACTACGAAATAAAAGTTATATTAGATCCACAACAGTGACAGACGCAAAAACGTGACAGGTTAATTTTTTTTTTGGGCTTTTTCTTTAGTACATTTAGATTGTATCAAGGAAGTCTCACTGTTCATTTTTTTTCTTGCGAAGTTCTGGTGCGTGTCTGTGTTTTTATTGTGAAGGTTGGATGTGAAGAGGCTATGGTACTTCCCGTCGTCAGCAGCACCCTCACGCACACACACACTCGGACCGAGAGTTACAGTAAAGATGAGCTCCATCGGGACCGGGGTGAGTGTTTCGCCGTCCCTCGGAATCGCAGCGCCTCCTCCTCGCCTCTTTTTTCTTCGTGTTTCCTTCCTCTCCTCTCTACTCCGCGCTTTAAACTCAACTGCATTCATGCTGACGGACCATGGCGCTCCGTTAGCCTGTTAGCGTGTTAGCCTGCTGAGTCACAGCGCGGCCCTCAAATCAGAAACGAAAGTGGACAAAAACGTAGCTTAAAGTTAACTTTCATCCTCGTTTGTGTGTTTTCCAAAGCAAACTTAAGTAAGAGTAACGCCACATTAAAGCGTCACGTCTGTGTTTATTGTTATTTACTGAGAGATGCATGATGTGACAAAGATAGCATTCCAAGCTAACAGTTAGCACCGGTCCTGTCCAGACTCCATTCACAATAAATATCATTTAAGTCCCTCCGCGTGTTGTTTGACGTTTGCATCCAAAAAATTTAATTTTAAGACGTTACACAAGTTAATCAAAGTCTCCTGTTCCCAGCGGCCTTAGCGTAAAACATAAAAGGAATGTTAAAGGGTGTAAATATGAGCAGTTTTACCTGCAGCAGCCTGTCAGATGAGCTGTCAATTCAAACAGTTCATATATTTAATCAGACGTGAAAACAACAGTAGGACTCTACTCTTCTTGTATTCATAGTCTCTAAAATACAATCGGGCGATTGGTAGGCAAATTGCCCAAAAGTGCTCTACCTATAACTTTATTTACAATGAGCTGAAGTTGTTTGTGCCATTTAGACTAAAATGAGATTAAGAGGTTGATTAATATTAGTTTTAGTGGACAGAGCTATTTTTGTTTGATTTGGAAAAAAAAAGTTATTGATTATTCATGATTAAATAGTTTTGCAAATTTGTTCTCAACTGGCTCAAAACTAATCAAATTCTGAAAATGTCAAATTTCCCATTATTTCCAAACCCAAACCTATGATGAACCCAAAGATTCATGTTTTAACGTTTGTTTGTGTGTGTGTGTGTGTGTGTCCGTCCGTCCGTCCGTCCGTCCTGCAGTATGACCTGTCAGCCTCCACCTTCTCCCCGGATGGTCGGGTCTTCCAGGTGGAGTATGCCATGAAAGCCGTGGAGAACAGCAGGTCCGATTTTTTTATTTATTTCCAACCAGAAAACAAAGAGGAAGACCAACTGCTCTAAACAGTGTGTTTGTGTGTGTGTTTAGTACGGCCATCGGGATTCGCTGTAAGGACGGCATTGTGTTTGGAGTGGAGAAGCTGGTTCTGTCCAAATTGTATGAGGATGGGTCCAACAAACGCATCTTCAACATCGACAGACATGTTGGCATGGTAATAACACACACATACACACACCCATCCGTCTTCTATATTGCTTATCTTGTTCAGGAACGTAGGGCGCTGGAGCCAATCCAAGCGTAGTATGGGCGAGGGCAGCGGACACTCTGGACATGTCGCCGGTCAATCACACGGCTCCTTTAAACAGTCTGGAAGGCCACATTTAAGCTAAAAATAAAAATTCTCCTGGATCATAACGACATGTCATCTGTTTGTAACAAATCAAACTACACACAAATGTGTTGTAAATTCAGTGAGTTCTGATTATTTTAAATGTATAAAGACCTCCTCCATCAATGGAAGTAAAGTAGAAGAGGGTCCTCATCCAAGATGGCAGCCACATATATAAATATCAATGTGGCTGCCATCTTGGATGAGGACCCTCTTCTACTTTACTTCCATTGATGATCAGCTGCTGATGGTTCAGGGGAATGTCTGAGGTCAGTGAACAGAAACAGCTCCACCTACTGCCTGCTCAGGGAATGGCAGTTAAAAGTATTGATATAACTACAAATTACAAAGGACTGTTAAACTACCCCCTATTGTATGAATCCAACGCTCTCTCTCTCCAGGCAGTGGCTGGTTTGCTGGCTGATGCTCGCTCACTCGCTGAAGTCGCTCGAGAAGAAGCATCAAACTTCAGGGTGAACTACGGACACGACATTCCACTGAAGGTACGAACACGACTGTCCGTTTCTCATCCATCGCCACCTTCTGGTTAAAATGATTATCAAAGAAACCTCATCGGCGTAATCGGCTTCGTCATGAGGACAACATGAACTGATGAAGATATTTAGATGATTGTCTTGAGACTCCCAAGAAAACGTGTCTGTTTCTGACGTTATATAACGCATGTCTGCGCAGCACCTGTCTGACCGGGTGGCCATGTACGTGCACGCCTACACGCTATACAGCGCCGTCAGACCATTTGGCTGCAGGTGAGCTTCCCACCTCAGTGATGTCACTTCCTGTTTTCCGTCTGGCCGATCCATGAGTGTTCACCTCGGCTCTCGGCTGACCTTGTTGTGTTTATCCCACTCCCAGCTTTATCCTCGGCTCGTATGACAAAGACGACGGTCCTCAGCTCTACATGGTCGATCCGTCAGGTATCTCATACGTGAGTCTTACACACACACACACACACACACACACACACACACACACACACACACACACACACACACACACACACACACACACACACACACACACACACACACACACACACACCTGCTGACATCCAAAACTAACCCTCTGTGTGTTGCTTCACAGGGTTATTGGGGCTGTGCGATTGGAAAAGCGAAACAAGCAGCAAAGACGGAGATCGAGAAGCTTCAGGTGAGTTTGATTTCTTTTCGAATGAGAGATTCTTCACCGTTTCATTAATTATTGACGGTGACAGTTTGTCCCTGGACGACTACAGCCGTCCCCCATGACACATTCTAAGTTAATGATTTCCTGGATGGGAAGTTTGGCTAACTGCTGAAATCACAGGTCTCCGCTGAACGGGGCTGACTGCTCATTCACTACTGTGTGTGTGTGTGTGTGTGTGTGTGTGTGTGTGTGTGTGTGTGTGTGTGTGTGTGTGTGTGTGTGTGTGTGTGTGTGTGTGTGTGTGTGTGTGTGTGTGTGTGTGTGTGTGTGTGTGTGTGTGTGTGTGTGTGTGTGTGTGTGTGTGTGTGTGTCTGCAGTGTTGTACGTCGCAGTCAGTTTTCACAAAACCGAACATTCACTGCCAATAAAAGTTCCCCTGTGTAGAACACTGGTGGTGGTTTGATGGTTAAAACTTGATTTCTTAGATGTTTTGGAGCATCTGTAGAAGGAGGGACAGAAAAGGGTCGGCGCCAGGTTCTGGCTTTCTGGATCCAGTTTGTTCTGCACCTGCTGGACCTCAAATATCCTCCTTGGACTGAAATTGCTTCGTCTTACTTCAGAATAATGACCCTGAATGAAGACAAACGCTTGTTCCTGTTGGATCTATCGGACGTGCTGCTCCAACACTTGTACAGAAGTTATTCTGAAATCATTTCTGCAGTTTAGTCTCAGTTTGGGGTTTTATATTCTGTTTTTAATTGTGTGCTAAAATAATTGTTCAATAATAATTTTTATCCCCTCTCTTTTTTTCTTTCCCTCTCAGATGAAGGAGATGACGTGCAGGGAGCTTGTTAAAGAAGTGGCTAAAATGTGAGTGAATGAGTGAACAATTCAGTCTAAACTGAGCGCGCTCAGACAGAGGAGACTGAGATTTTCTTCTTCTTGTGCAGAATCTACATCGTTCATGACGAGGTGAAGGACAAGGCCTTCGAGCTGGAGCTCAGCTGGGTCGGCGAAGGTGAGAAATGATCGCTGCTCTTCTCTGCGTGAGCGTTACTCGTGATCAGAGGTGAAAGGTGCATTCCAGAGCAGTACGATGAGGTTTGGAGGTCAGCATGATGAGAGTCCCAAAGGTTTCGCACACTGGACTGAGCTTCTGTGATGTCACTTCCTCTTGGCTGTCTGACGACCTCTGACCTCCAATCACTGCGGGAAATCTGAAACGTTCTCTGGGTCTAAATGAAATCTGCTCCTGTGACGTCCAGAGTGGACTCCCTCTTAGAACCGCAGCTGACTGTGTCACCTCTCAACCTGCACAACTTCTTTTCGTGAAAATCACTTTTTAGTGAGGTTTCTTAAAGGCTGCTTCTGTTTGAACAGTCTCAGGTTCCACAGCTGTCCTGGAGGTACGAGGAGGACAAAGGCGTTTTTGTAAAACATGTATAAAACTATTTGGATTCTGTTTTGCTGAGTCAGGAAGCGAAAGCCTTGAAGCTGTCATGGCTTTCAGAGCCAGAGAGAACGTTAAACCGTCTCCTGTAAACAGGTCACATATGTCGGAGTGCGGTGGGGCAGTAGCCGGGTTTTTAATTCATCCACAATACAATCAAATCTTTGTCACTTCACAAGTACAGCAAACCTGGAAGCAATCCCTGCAAAGAGTAAAAACCTAAAAGTCTAAACTAAAGCAGTGAAAAGTCCGATTGAGGCAGACGATGACAAAAACATCCTCTCTTCTCTCCTTCAGTCACGAACGGTCGACACGAGTTGGTGCCCAAAGACGTGAGGGAGGAGGCAGAGAAATACGCTAAGGTGAGTCGTGCTGCGGCTGGTGTGTCTTACCTGTAGGGGGCGCTGCTTCGCTCACTCTACTGTCTGGTTTTCAGGATTCTCTGGAGGAGGAAGACGACTCCGACGAAGACAACATGTGAGCTCCTCCTGCTGCGCCTCCTTTTTTATATTTTATAGATCACTCTTATGTCCTTTGCTTTCTGTTGGTGTGGAAATAAAAAGAATTGTTCAGGTTATTGTGTGTTTGTTTATCTGATGTCTCTTTCTACACTGAAATGTTTTTGTACAGTATTTTAAATGGCTGCAGCAAAGTTTAATTAGCCATCTATAAACAGTTACATCAGTTCCTACAACAACTCAGGATGAGGCCTTGTGGTAGGAAGCGGTATTACAAGGCTAGCTGCGTTTTATATATCCGTTACACATCACAGACGTCTTTAAGATCTTTCTCTTAGTCCACATGGGGTCACAGTGGAAGTATTGAGCACAAAGAAGCTCAGATGTCTGTCCTTACCAACTTTGTTCATACTTTAACCACAAAATCATCCATGTTTCACAATCTAACTGATAAATTCAAAACGAATCAAAGATCTCTTGATATGCGTCGTTGCTGTTATCTCAGAATAAATCAGGTGTATTCAACAAAGGTGAAAAGAAGGTACATGAAAATAATAGGACTCAATCACACAAATATTCTGCGAACAGAACCCAGAAACACTTGGAAAATTACTACAACAGGAAAACATGAAATGACACTGAACAGATTTACTGTACTGTTATCTAATGACAGTTTTGATTTTCACTTAGGATCTGTAGTTTTCTGGCAAATAATTTATTGTAAATCAAGAAAAACAAGTGGTTTGAAATAAAACTGACCCCAGAGAAATTTGTACTCAAATAGAACAACTACAACATTGCTTAAGTTCAACACATAAAGCACAAAGTCAAATTCCTAAAAAGTACCAATTACTATGTAACGCCACATTGAGTACTGGCATTAGACTGAGTTTGTATAAAACCGATGAAATCACGAACAATATTGTAACTTAAGTTACACAACCATAAACAAAAACATTTTATTTTGAGTTAAACTACATACTTTTATTAGTACTTAAAAACACTGTTCATTTACAGTAACGTCTTCATTTGAAATCCGTTCCTTCTCTTGAGAAACATCTATACTGCAACTACTTATTTCTAAAAGAACATTCAGAATCACCTCCACGGTCGTGGACTCAAGACGCGACATATAAGGCCCGATCATGCCTCTCTTCCGGTGAAGTCAGAGCGCAGATGGGCCCCGCCCCCTCGGTACAAACGGCGCCACAGAGCGTCTTCCCCGCGCGAAAACGACCCATGCGTCCCGGTCTTTCTCCCGGTAAACTTGGTCCTTGTGCCGCAGCCTTCCGGTCCGGCTCTCTCCCTTCCCTGTCGTTGCCGCTACACCCTCGGAGGAGCGGTTTGTTGTTGTGGAGCGCGGCTCAGCTCAACCCCCCGAAACGTGACGCGGTCTCTTAAGCGTGACCCGCAGCACAAGAGTCCGTAAAGAAAAGTGTCCATTGAGTGTTCACGGCGGGCTGTGTAAATATTTTACCTCACTGGGTGACACTAAAGACGGTTAACAAGAATAGGACGGTCCTACTCTCAATCGGCTAACCTGTCACTCAAAGAGCAGCACGTGTATAAATATAAAATTGGCTTTAAATCGTCTGCACATGCTACTTCCGGTGACTCACGTTTTGCAATTGTCGTACAGTAAAGCAGTAAAAACCAACATTCCTGTGCGTTAACCTACAGGTTGTGTACACTATCTGCTTCCGATTGACCTAAAGTCTGGAATGTTGGTGAAATTTCAGGTTTTCGGATTGATGTTAACTTGGACGTTTTTTGAGTGGAGCTCCGTTCATTGCTTTCCAGCACGTATCTGGGCGGGGTTTCCGCGTCGACAAGGAAGTCCGCTCAACCAATAGCGATGCGCTGCTGCTGGCCGCAAAGCGCGTGTCACCAATGTCGTATGTGAGCCTTGTGATCCTCGCTCCTGATTGGACTGACCGCCAATTGTTGCCGTCATTTCCCTCGTGGCGCCGCGTTTGTATCGGCCAATGACTTTTCACGGTGACACGGGCCCTATCGAAATGGAGGAATCGTTCTGCCAATCAGATTTCTCCACTGCGACTGCCACTGTCACCACAGCCAATCGGGTGAGGGGAAACACAGCTCGGGGCTCAACAGCTTGTTGTTCGTGTATCGCTTCGCAGGCCGAGGAGAGGGGAAGCAGCTGCGGCCGTAATGTGAGTATAAAACCTTCAAATTCATCCTGGAGCCCGACTCCAACTTTCATCGGGTAACGCGTTCGGCGTGCCGGGGGCGGCGGGAGGCCGGGCGGGTGGACAGGGGAGGCCGGGAGGTGTCTGTGGGTGGCGGCGGCGGCGTTGCATTGAATGGCAGGCGGCTTGTTTTTGCGGCGAAGAAATGTGAAGCTCCTGCGCCTTTGTGGAAGAGCCGCGTATTAAATAAATAAATCCGTCACGGCGCTCCTTGTGTCCGGTGTCACACCTCCGTCCCGCCCGGGAGGAGCTCCGCTCACGGTCCGCGCCGGTCCCCGGCTCTCGTGAGCGCCGTCCGCCGCCGCTAACAGGCAGTTTAAATCGCCCCGAACCAGCTAGTTGGGTCGTTAGTTAGCCAACTAGCTAAATTTAGCTCCGGGAGCAGAAGTGGAGCCGCTCGGTTCTTATTCTCCCCCGGACGGAGTTCGGACCGGGGCTCGGTAGCGGATCGTGCACTGCCCCGCTGCCGGCGGTTGTCGGGATTTTTTTTTTTTTTTTTTGGTTCGCGGAGCGGAGGTGGCGGAGTTAGCCAAGCGTTAGCTGACATGGCGAGCCGTGATGGCGACGTGACTCGGCGGAGCGGCGAGCGGAGCGGGAAGGAGCGCTCCGCCTCACCCGCGGCTCGACACCTCGACTCGCCGGGCCCACGGGGAAAACGACCACCCCGTACCCGGAGAAGCCGAAGGCGGCCGGGGAAGTTGGTGTTAGTGCCACATATGTACTGTGATCCGAGCCGGGAGGAGGAGGAGGAGGAGGAGGAGGAGGAGGGAGGGGGCTGCACCGAAAGAATGCCTCAGCGGCTAGTGGGTTAGCTTAGCACGAACGTACCCGGGACAGTTCAACTGGCCGCGTCCTGCCCGTCCTCAGGCTCTGACCCCCAGTCTCCTCTGTCTGTGTCTTTCAGTGACCCCAAGTCCTTCGAGCTGGACTCCCTCAAATAGCCGGAGAGATGAAGGTGAGTGTTTGACCTGAGCTCCACACATGGTCCAGTTTCAGGATCTGAAGGTCCAGCTGAGCTCCGGGTCCTCACACGGTCCAGTTTCAGGATCTGAAGGTCCAGCTGAGCTCCGGGTCCTCACATGGTCCAGTTTCGAGATCTGAAGGTCCAGCCGAGCTCCGGGTCACAGCGAAGCGCTGCAGTAGAGAACGCCATGTCCACGTCCCCCAGACCCGGTCTAGAACGTTCGGCTCCTTCCCGTGACCCTGTACCCCAGCAAGTCCACCATTTACATGGAAGCAGTGACCAACATCTACATCTGGTTCAGTTTCAGAGTCTGGTTTAGGCTAAATATACCTGGATCCAGAGTCTGGTTCTGGTATCATCTTCTGATGGTTGTACCGGTCCCAGAATCCAGACCTGGCCTGAGGTTTTTGCCCCTGTTATCAGTCAGTTGCTGCGCAGTTGAATTAAATGATATCAAACCTCTCAGGACCAGGATCTGATGGACCTGGTGACCCTGGGCTGGGAAGTTTACCATCTGAGGAAAGTCCCATTTCCTGGTTAGGAGCAGGCACACGAGAACATGACTTTAAACCAGTTATGTAATAACACTTGTATAATTTTGACACGTGTCGTGATGGTTATAAAGTTAACGAACTGGAAACACTGAACTGCACAGACTGGACTTTGTCTGCATGTTTTCGCTCGTCCAAGTAGGAAACATCTCGGCGTTTGAATCGGGTCAGCTGGACTCAGTAGTCTTGTGTCTTCGTCAGTTCATGTTGGTCCCCCGATGAGGCTGATTTAGTACTTTACAGACTGATCAGGGAAATGTGTGTTGGACTCGTGACTTCTTTTCATTTGAGATAATTTGAGTTGCTGTGTTTTCCTGCTGAGGCTCCATCAGACGATGGTACTCTGTGGACAAGGTCCGCAACAATCCTCAAACTGGAGCTCAGTTGACAAATCGCCACATCATTCCTGCACCAGCTGAAGCTTTGGTACGAGACCGGATGGATCCAAGCTTTCATGGCGTTCACACCAAATTCCGCAGAAATGCATTCATTAGACCTTCTGTAGTCTGGTTATGCTGGTCCTGTGTGAACGGTAGACTCAGGTTTCTGTTCTAGCCAACAGCAGAGATATTCAGGGTGGTCTTCTGCTGCTGTTGACCATCAGCTTGTTTGAAAAGCTCACAGGTGCTCTTCTGCACGCTGCAGTTGAGAAGACGGTCTTCAAACCGAGCGCGTGTGGATATTTGTGTGTTTTGCAGGCAGCCGATGAGCCTGCCTACCTGAAAGTGGGAACTGATGTCAGCGCCAAATACAGAGGAGCTTTCTGTGAGGCCAAAATCAAGACTGTCAAACGTATGGTGAAAGTCAAGGTGAGACACGCACACCTGTCCTGTGGATATTGTCTCTCTCTCTGTGTGCTCTGATTGGCTGTCGGGGAGGTATGATGATGCTGAGAAAAGGTTTCGCTAAATGAGCTGATGATGTCAAGTGATGTCACAATTTCTCTTGGCTGTCTGACCAATCCGCCGACACCAGCTGATGAAGCATCACACACACACACACACACACACACACACACACACACACACACACACACACACACACACACACACACACACACACTAGCTGGTTATCTACCGAACAAGTCTTTGGAATATGAGGCAGCAGGAGAAAACCTGCTTGGGGAGAACATGCAAACTCCACACTACAAGACACAGACGTGGAGTCAGACCTGTGTTTTCCATTTGTGGAGCACCAGGACTGACCTCTGGTGTTCCAGTTCAAACTCCTTCCTGCAGGTGGTGCGTGTACTTCGAGTGAGTCCGTCACTTTTTGTATGTGTGTCTGCAGGTCGCCCTGAAAGGTGAGAGCACGTCTCAGGTGGTTCAGGACGACCAGGTTAAAGGAACACTACAGGTGAGACCTGTTGTTTCTATCGGCTTGCATCGTCATAAATTGTGTGTGTGTGTGTTTGGTGTCTTCATGGTGTGTATATGCTTCAGGTGGGCTCCACTGTGGAGGTGAAGACCAACGAGGGTCTCTGCTGCGAAGCCATCATCAGTAAACTGACGGACGCCAGCCTGTACACTGTGGGTAAGTCCTAACAGCTCAGCGCTACTGAAACGAGGAGAGATGGAGAACGTGCAGGACGGCGGTCTAGCTGCTGACAACCAGGGAGAAAGTGACCATTTCCCAAAAATAGCCTGCGTGTGAGAATGAATGGGGACACTGAGCTTGTAGCGGTGCTGCTGTGATTGGCTGTCGGGGAGGAGTGATGATGCTGAGTAAAGGTTTCGTTTAATGACCTGATATCACGTGATGTCACATTTTCTCTTGGCTGTCTGACCAATCCGCCGACACCAAATGAAGTGTGTGTGTGGGTGGGTGGGTGTGTGTGTGTGAACGTCCTGTTCCAGTGTCTCTGTAGGAGCGTCAGACAGCTCGATGTAGTTTGTGATCCAGTAGATGGCGTTCCAACAATTGGCTGTTAAGAAAAAGCTGATCGCAGTGGACCATCACATGTATTGATGGTTTTACACCGTGGAGGTCTGACTCTCTCGCTCTTCCATGACAACAGAACCACAAATTATGAGAAATGAACTCAACCTGACTATCTTTTATTTGACCTCCTACGTGTTCATTTCAGAGATCCTCATGTTGTCACCAATGGCTAATTCACCAGAACAAAATCATTTTATATCAGTTGGGGTGTGACTCTCCTTTGAAGCCAGGCTTCTGTAGCAGTAGTTAGTAGAGGTTGGAGGTGAAAGTGTTGCTCCCATGAGACTCAGAAACTCAACGCTGTGTGTTTCAGTGTTTGACGATGGAGATGAGAAGACGCTCCGCCGGACGTCTCTTTGTCTGAAAGGAGAGAGGCACTTTGCAGAGAGTGAGGTGAGTGCTCTGACCGTGGGACTACGTTCCTCAGTGTATCCTTCCACCACCAACTCTTCTCGTCCCACAGACGCTCGACCAGCTGCCGCTCACCAACCCAGAGCATTTTGGTACGCCGGTCATCAAGAAGTCCAACCGAGGAGGCCGGCGCGCGTCTCAGGCTGTGTGAGTGTCCACACCGCCAAGCATCACACCGCCACACCAACCGAACACAAAGCGTCACACCACCGCAACAACACCAGGCGTCACTCCACCGCTCTGCAGTGGTTTGACAATTTGTTTGATTCCTGTGTGTGTGTTCAGGGCTGAGGAGGAGAATGAGTCCTCCTCCAGCGAGGATGAGGACGAGGACAGGAGAAGGATGAACGATGAGCTGTTGGGGAAAGTTTGCAGCAGCCAGAGTGGAGACGACTGCAGCTGCTGGTTTCTGGCTCTGGTAATCCTCACACTTCCTGAAAACGCATCGGTCCAAACCAGCTGAGCCATAATGAGTTATTCAGTCATATTAACCTCACGATTAGTTTGTAATTTTGTTCTATGTCCATTACAATTTTATTATTTACGTATATTCAATTCAACTTTATTTATGTAGTGCCGAATACAACAAAGTCACTTCAAGGCACTTTTACAGAGAAAACCCAACATTTCCACATGAACAAGCAGAAGTGACGGTGGTAAGGAAAACACTCCCGTCTGTATAGGATGGTGGCTTTCTGCTATTCCTGTTTGGGTGAGAGGATAGAAGAAGAGAAAAGGAGAGGACAGACAAACAAGAGAGATCCACTCGCTCACATGTAATAGTGACACATGGTGCCTGAAAAAGGAAAGAAGCTCAGCTCCTCCAGCAGCTTTACTAGGAAATGGTCCAGGGTCCTGAACCAGCTCTAACCAAGCTTTTTTAAAAAGAAAAGTCCTAACTTTCCTTAACTGAAACTGAGCCTGAGAGGGGAAAGCTCTGCCTCCCATTCTACGTTTAGAAAACCCAAGTGTTGTTCTGGGGAGATATGTTGGACTAACGGTTCTTTAAGGTTTGATGGAGTCTGGTTGTGAAGAGCTTTGTAAGTTAGAAGGAGGATTTTAAATTCTATTGTAGATTTAACGGAAAGCTAATAATGGAGTGATGTGATCTCTCCTCCTGGTTCCTGTCGGGACTCTCGTTGCAGCTTTTTGAATCAGTTGACAACTTTTTAAGCCGTCGAATTTAATGTGAGAGTTGAAGGATCAGTCCTGGTCCAAAAGTAACTCTGGTTCCTCACAATGCTACTGGAGGTCAAAGTCATACTATCCAGTGTTACTGTAACTTTAGATGATTTCTCTCTCTGTATGTAGTGTTTTAAAAGTGGCTCTTACTCCTCTTCCTCCTCCGGCTCCTCTACTTCCTCCTGTGTGTTCAGTAGTATGACAGTGTGGTTGCAGTCTCCCTGCTCCTCCTCCTCCTCCTCCGGCAGTGGGCTGATGTGTTCTGGTCTTTCAGGTGGTGTCTCCGAGCTGCAGCGACGAGCAGGTGGTGAGGAAGGATCAGTGTCTGCTTCGCTCCTTCTCAGACGGAAAGTTGTGAGTCACTTTTTGTTACCGGCGGCCGATTCGTTTGTGCGCCGATGTAATTGTCGCTGCATATATTTGATGTTCAGTCCGTTTCTGTAACAATCTTTTTCTCCTCCTCCTTTTCCTTCATCCTGCGCTCTTTCACTTTCTCTTCTTTCGCTGCTGCTATTCTCCTTGTTGTCCTTCTTTCTCCTCCTCTTCTGTAGTTCCACTGTGGTGAGGAGATATGTCCATGTGGTTAACTCTGTCAGCATCACCAGGTCTGAGTTCTCCAACAGGAGAGGTGAGGGACTCCATTTCCCACAATGCACCGGGACACACTTATATCTTACACTGTCGCAATCATTTAAACTTTGTTATTCCTCCTCTTCCCCCTCTTGCTCTTTGTCCAGGTTTTGAAGCAGCCCGGGAGTTTCTGAGCAGCGGGGATGTTCCAGATGTGTGGAAGATGGACATGAGTCAGATCCTGGACTCCTCCTCCAGCGAGGAGGAGGACGACCATGAGGAGAAGGAGAAGGAGAGCGAGGAGGAGGATGAGGAAGAAGACGACGAAGAGGACAAGAAGAAGAAGAAACGCATCAAGGATGAGGTGAGACTGAAACACTCCTCTTCTCCGACCCTTTCCTCTGGCCTCCTTTTCTTCCTCTCTGATCTCCTCCTGTCTGTTCGTACAGCCGGAGGAGGAGTTGGACCCGGAGGAGAGGGATCACTTCCTGCAGCAGCTCTACAAGTTCATGGAGGATCGAGGTGAGACCATCAGCTGACACTTTCCAGCTCACTGTTGTCTGCCCTGTTCCTGGATACTCTCTATCCTGTAGTAACTGTCGCTCAGACTTCATTCATTGAGCTTAACTGTAAAGAGTCTGACTGTTCTTCTTTCAGGGACTCCCATTAACAAGCCTCCAGTTCTGGGCTACAAAGATCTGAACCTCTTCAAGCTCTTCAGACTGGTTTATCAGCAGGGGGGCTGTCGCAAGGTACATAAACAATGACATCACATGTCATAACATTGTTGTAACTACCTGACGTTGCGGGTTATAACACTGGTGTGTGCTGATTGGCTCCCAGCAGCTGTCTGACTGTCTGTTTCTCTGCTTCAGATCGAATCTGGTACCATTTGGAAGCAGATCTACATGGATCTGGGGATCCCCATCCTCAACTCGGCTGCTTCCTACAATGTGAAGACGGCCTACAGGAAGTAAGACGTGACCTTTTGCGCTGCTCAGGAGGTTCTGTGTGAGCCCCACTGACCTTTGACCCTCCCCCACCTCCACAGGTACCTGTATGGCTTTGAGGAGTACTGCCGCTCCGCCTCCATCACCTTCAGGACCATACACCACAACAACCCCCGCCCACCAACCACACTGGCCAATCAGAGGGCGGCGGGGGCGGAACTTAGAGAGGCCGCCACGCTGCCGGTGAAGACGGAGCCGGTGGAGCTGAAGAGAGAGGAGGCAGAGTCGGAGAGTGAGAGCGAGAAGGAGGAGGTGAAGGAGAGGCACTCCTCTGGCAGGGTGAGGCGCGGCGTCTGTGAGGGACTCAGCAATGGAGTGATGATGTCACTCTGACTCCGCCCATCTGTGTGTTTCAGGGGCGAAGGAGGTGCGTGGGGGGTCGGATGAGGATGGAGAGGAGAGGAGGAGGAGGAGCAGGAGGAGAGAACAGCGAGGAGCCGCAGAGGGAAGGGAGGAGGCGCAGCAACAGGAGGACAGACGACTCGGAAAGAGGCTCCGAGGAAGAGGAGGATGAGGATGATGACGACGACGATGAGGAGTTGGAGGAGGAGGAAGATGACGAAGAGGCTGAGAGGCGGAGAGAAGAAAGGTGAGACTGGAAACTAAATATTTGAAGTAGAAGAAAAATTACAATGGTAGAATTTATGGAAAAACTAAACAAAAGGAGTGAAATATCAATTAAAAAATTTGGTGTTGTTGAGTCAGAAAAAAGTAAACTTTCCCAGTACTTTGTTTTTTTTTTTATATATATATATATTTTGTCAATATGTAAATGAGAAATGGTCAATAAGATAAATGTACTAATCTAATCTGCATATGATGACACCACAAAATGGTGGCCATATTGGATTCCTTTTTTTTTTTTTTTTTTTATAAAACTGAACTGGTGCAACTGGTGCGATTGTAATTCTGAGGAAAATGTTGACAACCAGAAAGTATCTTAACATGTCGGACAACAGTGAGAAAATATTTCTGTATTTCACATTTCCACTGTAATAAATGATTTTCATTTCATATAATTTCTCTTTCCTCTCTGGACTCTCCTGCAGACACGTTGAGTTTCAAGATTATTTTTCAAGAACATTGAATATTTGTGTGTGTGTGTGTCAGGAATGAGGATGACGAGGACGGGGACGGGGACTCTGTGACGGGGACGAAGGTGCGGGTAAAGTACGGCAGAGGGAAAAATCAGAAGATCTATGAAGCTCACATCAAGAAGACCGACATGGACAAAGGCGAGCAGTTCTACCTGGTCCATTACTACGGCTGGAACGTCAGGTCAGGGGTCAGAGGTCACAGGTCAGAGGTCAGCCGCCTGCCCGCTGCTCTCCCAGCTCAATGTGTGTTCGTGTTCCACAGATACGATGAGTGGGTGAAGGCCGATCGGATCATCTGGCCAATGGAGAAAGGAACAAAGAAGAGAGCCAGGAAGAGGCATAAGGTGAGGGAGAGGGGAGGAGGAGAACCGGGGGGGGGTGATCGAAGAGAGATAACGCCTCCCCTGTGAGGTCACTGACCCGCGTCTCCTCGTGACAGAACAAGGAGGAGTCGGAGGAGGACAAGCCGGCGGGGCCGCCATTGAAGCTGATGGGAGCGAAGCGCGGCCGTCCTCTGGGAAGGGCCACGCCCGCCAACTCCGCCAACCGCAGTGTCTCCAAGACCCCGGGCAGCGAGGGGCGGTCCTACGGGGGGAGGAGGATGGACACGCCGTCCAGCATGGCCAACGGAGACAGTAAGACACACTGAGCGTGCGCAGAGCTTAGCAGGCCTCTGATTGGCTAGTTCACAAGGGGGTGTCGTTTTCACTTTTGAGTTAATGCTCTGAAAACGATGTAGTTTTAATGTAGGGCCACTAGTTGGTGCTGTTTAGTCTGAGTACTCTATAATGCTGCACACAGTCACACAAAGTAAAATAACGTCACATGACGCTTCGATTTAAAGAATGACAACATTGTGTGAAGTCAGACAGAAACAGGAAGTGTTTCTCCTCCTCTCTGCAGACACTCCTCGGAGACGGCCGAGGAGGATGCCTGAGATGTACGACTCAGACCGAGCGTCCAATGGTGAGATTGGCTCCGCCCACTCTTTCTTTCTGATTTGTTGAATTGCTGATCGATCTCTAACAGCTGCCCTCATCCTGCAGAAGATTCTGGGAACTCTTCAGACGACAGCGGGTCGGAGGACCCGCCTGACAAAAAGCCGTCGCCATGGCGCGGGAGAGCTGAAGCCCCGCCCAGTCAGGCTGAAGAGGAGGAGCCGGAAGAGGAGGAGGAAGAGGAGCCAGAAGATGAGGAGGACGCCAAGAGCGAGGTCACCGATGTCCCCACGCACAATGACACCAGCTCAGTTTCCATGGCGACGACGGTTCAGTTGCCCGCTGCTGCCGTAGTACCGTGTCCCAGCATGCCTCAGATAAAAGCCGACAAGGTCGTGAGCCAATCAGAGGAGCAGGCGGAGCAGGGGGAGGAGCCTGCAGGAGAGGCTGCAGTGCTGCCTACTCACTTGGACAATAAGACGTCGCCTGCCGGTAAGACGGCACCAGTCCACGCCTCTGAGAAGACATCTCCTGGACGTGAAGCTTTACCTGAGGCTCCGCCCCACAGGACGCCGCCGCCGCCGCCGCCTGACGGCCTCACTAAAACTCCAGAGAGGCCGTCGCTCGTCCTAGAGGAAGATGAGCACTCAACTCCTGTGTCCTCGCCGAGGGCCAAAGGTCGCAGGACCATAGTCAGGGAAATGGGCTGCGAGACTCCTCCCAGAATTCTTCTCTGCACGCCCGCCACTTCCAGCCCCGCCCATACAGTGCGGCTACCGTCTCCTCCCCGCAGCGGACTTAAGAGGCAGGACGAGCCCATGGTGGTCCTCCACTGTCTCCCCACACAGCGCCTCCCCCTGGAATCCCCCGCCGCTTCGGACACAGACTCCGCCTCTGAGGAGGAGGATGGCGAGGAGGAGATGGAGCAGGAGAGGAGCATCACAGCGGTCAAACGAAAGGCAGCGGAGCAGAGAGGAGCTGAGAAGAAGCTCCGCCCCACCAGGAGGCCGGAAGAGGCCGTCTCCCCCAAAAGCCTCCCCTCCCCCCTAAGAAGAACCGAGGGTGCCACAAAGGAGTGGCCACGCCCTGAGGAGGAGGACGTAGCAGAGGAGTGCCTGACGTTCATGAAGGAACAGGAAGTGCAGGCCAAAACGCCTCCTCCTGTCACCACAGAGCCCGACTCCGCCCCCGCTGAGGAGGTGGAGCCACAGATGGGCCCTGAAGCACTGGTCTGCCATGAAGTTGACCTGGATGATCCGGACGAGAAGGAGAAACCCTCCACCGCGCCGGAGCACCTCCTCCTTATGATGAGGGAGCAGCCACCAGCCCCGCCCCCTCTGCCCCACCTCCTGCACAGCACCCTCCCCTCCCCCCACCTCCCACAGGCACTGGTTCGGCCCTTCTTCTCTTCCACTGCTCCAAGCCCCGCCCCCTGCCCAGAGGACCTCTGCCCCTCCAAGGAAGAGGAGCGAGGAACGATGAGGGTGGAGCCAGAGGAGGACTCCAGCCCTGGTGGTGATGGCAGCGCCTCCTCTTCCTCCACCTCCCTGCTGTCTCTACAGGACAAGGAGCGAGGTAACACACACACACACACACACATATCCCTCTTCGTGATTGGTCCACGGGTTTTTGGGGTGACCTTTGGCTTCTGATTCTCAGGTCACAAGCGTGTGACAGACTCCACCTGCAGCCCGACCGCCAAGAAACAGAAACGCAGCCAGAAGCGGCCGAACACGCCGGGGAAGGTGGAGAAGAACGGGGCGGGTGAGTGCATGCCGATGATGTCACAGGTGGTGGGAGGGGCTATGATGGAAGAAGCAACATTTTTAAGTCCAACTGACTTCAGTAAATGAATGAATCCTCTAACTGGTGGCTACATGTTTAACACTGACTTGAATGTCTTGGGAGGGAATCAGTAAATTCATGTTTTGTACAGTTTTTTCAACTTTACATCCACTTTTCCAAGCAACGTGCCGTTCTCTGTTTTATAAATACATCCGTTACCTGCTATTCTTGGCTTCTTTCTACACAGATGTTTGTCAATGTGGAAGTTCTTTTATTTATTTTTTAACATGTAAACAAAGGTGTGTTTTCCATCAGTGAGCTGTCATTGACCCCCCCCCCCCCCCCCCCCCCCCCTCCTCTCCCCCAGCAGGTCACAGCAGTGACAGTGAGGATCAGTCCCGTCTGTCTTCCCTGAAGCCTCACAAGTCTCCTCGATGTCCGGCCCTGTCGTCTCCATCTCACAGTAAAGAGAAGGGCGGCTTCATGTCGCCGCAGCGCGCCTACAAGTGGACATTTCAGCTCGGTAACCGTCACACCAGAGAATAAACCAAATCGAAGCTTAAAATCAAACTTTCCTTAAATGTTTTGTAGAAAAGTCTTGCAGCAGTTACAGAAGCAGGTACTTGGCTAATGTCCACCTCCTCTCTTCTCTCCTCAGATGAGCTGGACAACATGTCGAGCTCAGAGAGGATCTCCTTCCTGCAGGACAAGCTGCAGGAGATCAGGAAGTATTACATGAGCCTGAAGTCGGAAGTGGCGTCGATCGACCGCCGCAGGAAGAGACTGAAGAAGAAGGAGAGAGAAGGTGAGGAAACACTGACTGCTGCTGATTCGTCTCTAGTTAAAGTTCCATTGTAATATCCCGTGTTAATGACAGTCACACAATTGTATAGTAGCAGGAAGATGCTCTATAATCTGGATGTTCCCTCTTTAGGAAAGAAACTTGATTTATGAACTTATAACAGGAAGAAGCAGTAAGAAAACAGCTGAGATAAACTAGCAACACGCAGGCGGCTCTTGGAACAGGAAGCTGACCATTATCTTAGCATGCTAATGCTAATCACTGCTACCGTTTCATGTTGCTGTCAGGAGGACTGAGTTGCGTCGGGATTAACGAAGCTCTTCCAGTAAAGAGGAGTTTGTAATTGTAATTTATAACCGATTTGTGTCTCTCAGTGTCCAACACGACGGCGTCCACCTCCTCGGGGTCCTCGGACACGGCCATGAGTCCGTCCTCGGCATCACCCACGCAAAACAACGTGGCGGTGGAGTGCAGGTGATGACACGCCCACCAGCCCAGACCCACCCCCTCTCTACACCACAGACTACGCGCACGCCAACTGATGCAGTGGCTTATGGGAAATACTCCACATACGGAGAGGGGAGGGGCTGAGCTTAGCCCCGCCCCCTCACAAATGGACTGATTGTTGGAGAGAAAAGCGCCTTCTGTTCTAAGCTCCGCCCCCTTTCCCCATTCCAGAGTGACGTCAGTCCCCCTGACTTCCTAAAAAAAAAAAAAATAGTTTTTCCAACTTCCCGCTGTGACTGTTTTTGATTTTTTTTTTTTCTTTTTTTTTATACCGAATCAGAGCTTTTATTTTGGTAAAAACATACAATAGATGTTTAAAAAAAAAATTTGGTCACTGCAGGAAACGAGATCAGCGTCAACACTTTATTCGTACGGAAGATCGGAACTGAATACATGTCAAAACTTTTAGTTTCATGAATTAAAATTATTTCAACCTTCACTTTAATTTAATGAAATTTTCAGTTTTTAAAATGAAGTTAAACTCAATCAAATTTAACAGACTTTGTTTGCATCTGAAATCAAGTTTAAAACTTGAACTGTTGTCCACTTTGAAATAAAATTTAAGACTCAATTTTAATTGTAATCCAGGCATACTTTATTTCAAAAGCAGAAAAACGAATGAAGCTGATTGAACAGGGTTTTTTTTCCTCTATTTTACGCTGAACACAAACAAGTTAATTTAGAAAAACATAAGTGGAAACTGCCTGTGATTCTGGACTTATTGTGATGACATGACACCCATTTGGAAACGCGCTGAAACATTTGGCTCTGATCTTCCATACGGGGGCGCTGTTGTCCCTCTGGAGGACTTGGTTGCACTTCTTCTTCTGTGGTGTCGGGGGACGGACGGATGGAAAATCTCCCCAATTTTTTTGTAAATAAAAACAAAGCCGGCGTGTTTGAGAGATGACATTTTACAGCCTGTAAAGAAGAATTTCTAATATTTTTTAAAAGAAAACTTTGTAACCTTTTATTCTGAAATCCTTTTTTATGTGGTGTTTTTTTGTTTTTTTTCTTGGCCGGCGGTGGATTGAATGAAACGGCTGTAAATACACACAAACACGCCATGCTGGGACTGTGCACAAGTGGCTGTTTCTAATAAAGTTTTTAAATATGTTTCCACCTGCAGCTTCGACTCATTTCAGCCAAAAGTTCACTGAGATATCAAACTTTTCCTTTGGACTGAAAAGTACTGGTGGACATGCCCACTTGCATGACTAATGTAATCCGACTAACACTGAAGGGTGATTTAAGTCTTTGGCCCCGCTTAATGGATATTTTAAGTTAATCCGCATTGTTTCTGCAGAAATGCTGAAAACAATGTAGACAACATGCCAGGCCACCAGCTGCTGCCGTTTGTTTTTGTAATGAAACCACACAATGCTAAACATTAACAGCGAGTACACAGAACACTAAAATGCATTGCTTACCTATGAAAATACCCAGGAGATTTACTGGGTTTTCACTTAAACGTTGTATAAACGGAGCCTTACTCTGGTTTCTTTAAACTCTGATAAAGGCCCAGACCTCCCTCTGATCTTTAACGGCCCCTGCTGAACTATTCAAGACTAAAATAGAGTGTATGTAATTCTTCCAACAGTAACTGATTAATAATCCTGTTTTATCGAGGGGAAAAGATTCAACAGAAATGTATACACGCAGAACATAAAATAAAAATTTACTTTTTTTCTCCAAATCATAATTATTTCCCGACTCAGGATAGAGTAACGTAGTACATGAGTTATGGAGTTGATTATAAACATTAAATAAAATCCCAGGTTACAACATAAAGAAAAAAAAAATTGAGGAGGTGGGGCATGTGGAGTTTAAGTCTGTTTCCGTGGTAACGAGGGGCTCAGCGTGGCTGTCCCAGCAGGCCCGCTTTCGCCGCCAGCGCCTCGTTCTGCTGGATGTGATACTCCTGGAAACGCATGGAGATCCGCTGAGTCATCTTCAGGTACTTCTGCAGGCACGACTCGGAGCAACTCGACTGTAAACGAACATCGAGAGACACTTTTCAATCCGTTCCTCATGACGGTGTGTGTAAAGTCACAAGTAATGGATTACTTTAAAAACATGTCAACGCAAACCCAGTCATAGCCTGTAATACCACTTCATACAAGCAGATGGTGCAGTGAGTCACTCCACCACTGCCTTCATTCAGTCTAATAAGATTTGGCTGCCATCTTGGATGAGGACCCTCTTCTCTACAGCAAGATGAGGACTCTACTCAATAAATATATCTCACTAACTTTACAACACACCTGGTTTGGATTGATACAAATGATCTAGAATTTTTTTTTTTTATTATTATTTTTTTAAACAAACTGATTTATTCCCTAATCGGAGGAGAAGCATGTCCTCATCCAACATGGTGGCCATGCCAATACCTCAGTTCTGGTTAACAGTGTACTTATATTAATGGAGATACACACATATGCATGTCTATAAAGATGGCTCACTCAGACCTGCGGGTGTAAACAGTTTGTCTTTACCTCGTCCGGCTTCACTTCTCTGGTGGTGAAATCTTTGACGCAGTCCATGAAGCAGTTCTCCGTCACTTTGTTATACGTCCCCAGAAACTCTTTAAACTGGACACAAACAAGGTCAATAAATAAAATGTCCTCTTCTTTTGCACTTTCAAAAATGATAAATACTCTGTAATGTATTACTTTATAAAAAATAAAAAAAGACTACTGGCTTATAATAAGTACTGACTCAGCATGTTTTTTGCTGAGTCAATGTGCTCACCTGTTTGATCTGGTCTGACTCGGTCACCTGCAGCGCCATCTTCAGGCACTGTGGAGGAATGCACAGGACAGCGTCACTATCCACACACTGCAGCTAATGCTAACTCGGGTGTAGTAGGAGACGCTTCAGATCTATGTGATATAGTTCTACAGTAGAACCGAGTCTGATTTCACTCACGTGTATATTTACCTCCGCTCAGACGGTGAGGACGATTCGTGCGGCGGACTGAAGGTCACGTGGCTCCACAGCGTCAAACCCTCGAAACTTGTGCGTCTCTGGTTGTTTGTATGCACGCGGCAGCGTCACCTGTCAATCTCCGGATCCTCCGAAAGCCGCGTGCACTTTGATAAAATATATTTAACGTTTGAAAATCTGAGCGCGAGGTTCCCTGTTCACCCAGGGCAGCTGACTACGTGCTGTTGATAAGATCGTCCGGGTGGCTACAGTTGCTGATTCAATACAACGTTCCTACTTTCGTCCTTTTGCTTAGTTTGACAGCTGAGCACCAACACACGGCTTCACCGCCCCCTACCGGACTGGAGGTTAAACAACTCTCGTGGTTCAGTGTTTAACTGAATCAACATTAATGTTCGTGAAACAATAAGAGACGCGACGTGATTCGGTTTGAAGCAGGCAATTAAAAACTATCAGTGATAATCTATACTTCTCACTTTGCTCTCTGTCCTTTAATCGAAAATTCACGATAACCTCCAGAGCTTTAAAAGCTGGTAGCAGAGTGATACTTCTATTTATTAATTATCTTTTTTTTGTTTACCATCATGTGCGGTAGGTGCGTGTTGGTTGTTGACAGCCACTGTCATTGACATTTATAAACTCTAGACAGTGCAGTCTACTGGCCGGCTCCGCAATGGGCGCTGACTTCCGGTAGTGGCAAAAAGCCACTAACCAGCACACATTTAGAGAAAGTATAACTAAACTGAGTCTTTACAACCATCTGGCGCTTGACGCTCCGTTACTTCATCAAAAATGAGTCATACACTTAGGTTAAGTGCAATTAGGATTCACACGTCTCATTCGTAGTTGCCACATAAACTGCTATTTAACACATAATGATGAAGGAACAACATGATACTTTACAAATAAACCAGTTTACTGCCTGTATGGCAATCAAAGTAATTGAAATACACAAGAAACAAGGGAAATCTCTCATTAAAGGAGATGTTTATTGAAAAAATGTGTGGACATATATATATATATATATATATATATATATATATATATATATATATATATATATATATGCAAAATATTATATTATATGCAAATAAGGTAAAAACAAGTTAATAATTTGTGATGTACTATCAGTGTTATTCATACAAAATAAATTTTGCATACATTATGACATACATAGATATGTATTCATGTTACAATAAAAAAACGTGTTTAACTATTAATTTCACATCACAAAGAGGCTAATTACAGTAATAGAGTTAATTACATAACTAATTACTAATTACTGTGTCATAAGTAATTCAATGATTCTCTGCCCAACTGCCTTTGTCTCTTTAATACATGCTCATTAGATTAGATCAGTTCTGAGTAATTAATGACTTATTAGGGTCCGAGCCCAAGCAGAGCAGAGTTCTTGGGTTCTCTTGAGACCCAATTGGAATGCAAGGGATTATTTAATTTCATTTAATTTCATTTTATTTCATAAAATAAAATGTTATCATGTACAGGAAAGTTTTACGAATTGTTGTTCATTTAGTCACGTATGAAATGTGATTGATGAATTCTTTAAAAATCGATTTGTTCAGCCAACTTCACTGTGTGGTCCTGGTCCTTCATGTTGCTTTGCCACTACCGGAAGTCAGAGCTCGTTGAGCCCGGAGCAGTCCAGTACGCGCTCCCGTTGCCTGGTTTCAAGATTTCGCTTTTCAGACCTTTAATCTTTTGTTTTCGTTTTCTGGTTTTATTTAAGACTTAACTAAACTTTATCAACGTGTTTGAGCTCCCCCATTATTAACGTTATCGCGGTTTTATGTTTTTAAGCCGCTAATGTCGGCGCGGGAACTTCAAAAGCAGTTAGCAGCCGTTAGCATGTTGTCACCGGAGGAGGAGCCCCGGTACCGGTCCTCCGGCACCCAGGGCATCGACGATGTTTTAATCCGGTCCACTCGGGCCACTCTTGTTGAGCGGGGACCGGGGCCGGGACCGGGACGGGGACCGGGACCGGGACCGGGACGAGTCCATATCACCGTCCAGAAGCTGCCGGAGCCTCCCTGTGACCAGAGCCAGGGACAGAAGCCGGGGAGCAGTGCTTCCTCCCGGCCAGCGGCGGAGGCGAGACCCGGTGAGAGCTGCGGAGGCAACACAACACCGACTTTATTACTCAAACAGATCGTTTGTATTTGCAGTTACAACTTTTATTGCTTCATAATGAGCATAAACTGAGTGAAGTTATGTTTACAATCAGCTAAATATTGAAATCTCAGGCAACTTTTTTTTAAGGATAAAGTGCAAAACCGGTTATAATGAAATCAAACCCACTGAAACTGTAATCTGATGAATTTAAGAAGAAAATGAATAAATTAACTACAGGTTTTATCTATCTATTTATCACAGTCAGCATTATGATCATATGTGAGCATGCTACTATTTTCATTTATTTAGATTTTATTTTGTCAATTCTACTTCTAATACTTTTGTCAGCGTTCAGATTTCATTGACTATTATTATATAAGTATTACATATATATATATATAAGTATTTGCATTCCTTCAAAGGCTGAATTTATTTTTTGAAATCTGCTTTTATGTTGAAACCCCTTATCATTCAATAACATCACAACCCCCGTCAGCTTGTTTTGATGAAATCGTAAAGTTTTTTTTATCTAATTCAAACTCCTCTAGCGTCACCAGGCGGAGACTTGGTGACGACACGCTTCGCTTGTGGATATCGAGGAGCCGCCCTGGAGGAGCTGAAACAGCGGTGAGAGACACTGGGGAACGTGACATTTTAGATGAAGCAGCAGGGAAAAAAAACAATTAGCGATAGAAGACTTTTATTTTCACCACATTGAGCTTCAGTTAACAGAACTTTCATGTTCAGGTAGTCTTAACAGTTTCTACATGTATTTTAATTTCTTCTCTGTGTGGCTCAGCTCCCACAGCGCCCCCCGCAGCAAGGAGGTCAGAGTGCAGCTGTTGGATGGTCCCGCTCCCAGACTCCAGCAGCCAGGCGGAGATGCGGTGGGTGTCCGGGCGGAGGAGGGGCCGTCCTCTGGTCTCCTGGGAGACGGCGCTAACGCAGCAGCCGTGGCTGCGGCTGCAGCGGTTGCAGCAACGGCGGTTGCAGCAACGGCGCCTCTCATGAAGGTTAACGTGAATTACACGAAAACAATGGAAGATCAGACAAATTAAATCATCAAAATTTAAATCCTGAAAAGTTGAAAGTAAACACTTCTAAAGATTGAATGTTACGTTTGTGTCGCATTCAGGCTCAATTAGAAATGGAGGTTCGAATGTCTCAGCTGGTGGGGGATGTACAGAAACTAATGCAGAGAGACAGGTTTGTGCTACACACACACACACGCGCACACACACACACACACACACACACAGACACGCACACAAATACACGGTGACATCTCAGTAACATTTTTGCCTTCTCGTCAGGGGGCGGAGCCTGTGTCCAGAGACACAGAAAAATCACCAGCTGCAGGTAAACACACACACCTTATCATCATCATCAGAGAGAGAGAGAGAGAAAGAGAGAGAGAGAGAGTTGATTTGCGGTCTTGTCCATCAGAGTCAGCTTCTGGAATCAGCTTTCCACATCCCGACAAGCCACGCCCCCACAACCTCTGACTTCACAGCTGCAGTTTGTCCCACTCACCTGCAGGTCACACACCTGCACACAGCAGGTACACACACACACACACAAAGCACCATTCCCATGAACCTCACACATGGTTTTTGTTCACAGAGCTTTTAATTACTTAAATGTGAATGAATGAGGAAAAGTCGCCAAATGTCCACCAGGGGGCAGCAGAGACTCTGAGTACCGTGTGGCTTTTCACATCTGCAGTTACTATGGCAACGTTTTACAGCCGCATACGTGTGCATGTGTGGACAATGCTGTCATGTCACCCTGAATTGATCATTTGGCTGCCTCGTGTAGATGCGAGGCACAAAGATTACTATCTCCGGACCCCGTTTGAAAATAAATAAATACATTCACTTGGTTTGTTGGGAGCACGTTCACTACACTCACATCAAAACGTGTGGAAAAAAATCAAGAATAGTGTGCTCAGATTTTTGTTTGCAATCCAGTAATCCAATTGAAAGCAGATGGGATTTGGGTGAAAATGATACCAATTTTTCCTGGTATCTCTTTGTCAGCAGCGAGCAGCAGAGACACAATATTTCATTTGTTTCTGCTTCTGTTTGCCTCTTATCTTCAAAAACTGTTTTGACATCCCGACTCATTGTTTTGTGCTTCTTCCCCTCTTCAGACGTAAACATTGTCGCCGACTGGCCAAAGAGCTCCATGGCAACCACAGCATCTGCTGCCATGGAAACCGCCCAGGTCGCCATGGAGACGCAGCACCATAGCCAACGGCTGCAGCAGACCAGGTGAGAAGGGGCGGGGGGTGGGGGTGGGGGTGGGGGTGGGGGTGGGGGTGGGGGTGGGGGTGGGGGGGTCAATAGGTTGAGTCTCGATGTCCATCCATGAGGACACTTCTCATTGGCCGACAGTGTGAGAGGGCGACCAATCAGGAGACAGACGCAATTTATGGTTTAGTTTCATTTCACTTGTCAGGAATTTAAAGACGGATTGTGACTGAAAGACAGTAATCCTGTTTTATCCTGCACATATACTACAAGAGTATTGTAATAATGTAGGAGCATTTCTATAATGGTATTATAGAAATAAAGTACTGTAGTAGTACTACAGTAATACTGTAGTGGAAGTGGCTGTGAGTCCCCTTTCTTCTTTTTTTTCTTTTTTTCTTTTTTTTTTTTTTTTGCTGCATTGCAGATTTTGGTGTGTGTGACCCACTTTAGGCTTCTGCCTTTAAGAAAATGTCTATTTCTGCTCTGCCTCTCTTCACACATCATCAGCAGGTGGTGATATCGTCCTGTAATGTCAGATGACACAGTGGAGGTTGTTTCCTCAATCTTATTTGAGCCTGTTGACACGACGTTCTTCACTCTTTACTCAGTGTTCTGCTGTTCAGAAGATTAAGTTGTGTGAAGGCTGAAGTGACTGAGTTGCGTTTGAATTCAGTGTGAACTTCCTCCCTAAACCTTCACACTGAGAGCCTCTCAGGTTAGAGGATAATTGATAATAATAGCATAAATAAACAGTGTGGTTCCTGTTGGTGTGACTTACATATAAGGGACTGATAACATGGATCTTGAAGCTCAAACAGGAAGTGAGGCAAAGTGAAGCAGTGTGATGGACTGAGAATAAGAGGTCAGATGTGAGTGAAAAGTGTCATAGCGATGGATTTTATTCGGACTGACTCGGCTCCAAAGGCACGTTACAGAGCGGCTGTGTTTCATCGTGTTTCCGAACGACACAAAGACAGAAGAACCATCACAGAGAGGCTGAACTGAAGCTTCCGTTATCGCAGTAAAAAATCTCCAAAAATAAAATTAAAAAAGTATTTCACATCCTTGTACAAACTCAAACTCATAAAAAAGTCTACAATAAGAAATGAACATCCGTATAAAAACTTGGGGAGAAAAAAAAAAGGTTTGTACAGACGGAACCGTCACTGTTCACCAACACTGGCTTTCCAACACATGGAGAAGATTTCTACATTCTACCCACAAAGAAAAACAAAAAAAAAAACCTCGCCGTCCCGGGAGCCAATCAGCTCCTAACATCTCTACTCACTGACGGATAAATGTTTCAATATACAAACTGTCAGAGTTGCTTCACACCTCAGTTTATACATTTCTACTCTTTACAGCTTCACTGTGTCTTTTAAAAAAAAAAAAATTCCATTCAATATTTTACATTTAAAGAAAGAAAAACAGTAAGAATGTTGTTCCATTGACGTCTATGAAGCTACTGACGTTCGCATGCCAACCAGCAGCATCTGTAGCAGGGGTGTCAAACACGTTTCAGTTCAGGAACTAACGGTAAAATACTGCCATAATAACCTTTTAGATTTAAACTTTTGAAGTTTTTCTCCGTTTTGGTGCCGAGTATCGGTGGTGAAAATGTCCATTTTTGATGTTCGACACCCCTGATCTAGTTTGTCCTGCAGGTTGAATGTCACACAGTCGAGGCTAATTCCCCCCTGAAACACTGACTGACGATGAGAGGAATAAACAGGCAAAACAAATAGTAATCAAACAGTCGCTGATGTTGCAGACGGACCGTCAAAGGGCCTCTGATGTCACTCAGAGCAAACGAACCATCCACAAATACAAAGACATGAAACTGAAGAGTTATTTTCATGTCAGGCGATGCTGCTTCACCTTCACATTAAAACTTTCATTTAAATCTTAGCTGGACCGACTGGCGCCTCTTAACTCTGTAAATAACGGAACTGTTTCCATATATGTTTATAAGCTCTGCTTCTTTCTTTTAACAACTGAAACGTGTTTTGTCTGCTCGGGTTGAGCTTTATTAAAAACCCTCAGCAGCAGCTCATTGTTGCTTCAAGAAGCTGAACCTCGCATTGAATTTACATTTTGTGCAGAAATCTGAATATTTAGTTCTTGTTGGATCATTTAGGAGTTTCACTGAGACCAAAGCATCTTTTTTTTTTATATATATATTTTTGTTATAATCTTGATCTGAACATGGGAGCAGCAGAAAGCTGATGATGAAACGACCACAGGTTCACACACTGAAGCTCTGAGCAGGTTCAGAAAAATGTGTTTGTGGCTGTTTAGTGTGACGCTTCAAAGCAGCTTAAAGCTCAATTTAACTTGAAAGATCCAACTCCCAAACCCGTTCTACTCTGTGAAGACGAACTGGACTCCCTCTCAGTTTCTAAAGATGTTTGTCCACCTGAGGGGAGACCGGAGTGGTGGAGGACGGAGAGTCGGTCCTGCAGGAAGCAGCTCTGGGTTGTGAATCAGTGTTGCAGCTCTGCAGTTTGTTCCTGTACATGATAAACGTGACGGTACAAGTTTCTCCTGTGGTTTCTGGTCCACCAGTGAAGTTTGAGGCTCAGCAGCAGACTGGTAGGGGACAGTCCCCCCCCCCCCCCCCCCCCCCTCAGGGGTCTCTCTCCTTCTTCACCTTCACGTCTCCGGCCAGGATGGTGGCGATCTCCCCCTGCATGAAGGCCCAGGGCACGTTGGAGCCCACCAGCGGGCACTTCTCCCCGCTGGGGCAGTACACCTCCCCGGACGCGCCCTGCGCCTTGATGCTCTCCCTGGAGCAGGGGAAGCAGAACTTGTGCCCGGGGACGGAGGGACACTGCACGAAGTGCGTGTCTTCCAGACGCTCGTGGCAGATGGTGCAGCACAGAGGCCCGCTGTTGGCCATGGGCGAGTCGGGCACGCTCTGCGCGTGCACTTGGTCCATGCCCCCCGCGGACTGGGAGGGCGCGGGCAGCCCGAGGTCCCCGCTGCGGGAGGAGAGTCGTCTCTGGCCGGACACCGAGGCGGGAGACACCGGGCTGCTGCTGGTGTGTCTGGAGGAGGAGGTGGTGGAGTGCACCGAGTCCCGGTCCTTGTTGGGCGAGTGCGCGTTCCCAAGCGTGTCCGCAACCGACATGAGCGCGGCCATCGGGGACTGTCCGTTCTGTGAAGGCGCGGCGGGCTCCGGGGGCGTGGCGCGGCCGGGTCCGAGCGGCGGCGGCGGCCCGGCGAACGAGCTTGCGGCCATGGACAGTTTGAGGGCTTCCGCCTGACTATTGATCCACTGCTGCCGCTGCTGCTCCTCCGCCCGGACCTCCGCGGAGTCCGGCTCCGGGGAAGCTTTCCTCTTCCTCACCCCGCCCCGGTTGCCGCTCCCCCCGCCTCCTCCCGCCAGAGCCCGGCCGGGGAGCACCAGGGAGGTGGGCAGCAGCGGGTAGCTGCCGTCGGTGTACGGCTGCGGCAGCATGTCGTCTCCCACCCCGTCCTTAAAGAACCGCAAAGACTCCGGTAGTAAGTCGCCCAGCAGCCGCCAGTCCCCGGAGCCGTGCTTCTTCTCGTACTCCAGGTACTTGAACCCGGAGGACAGCCCGCGGCCGAAGTCCTTCATGCAGTCCTGGTACATCTGCTTGGCCACTCCGGAGGCGCTGGAGAACACGTTCCCGGACCCGGTCGGGTACTCGATGAAGATCTTCAGCTCGTAGTCCAGTCCCGGTTTGGACACCGCGTCGAAGGCGAACACGCGGCCCACCAGCCCGTGGTCCTTCTTGAAGCGGACGTCGAACGGGGTGCAGCCGGACAGGGCCACCAGCGTGTCCCGCACCGGCTTAGGCCTGCTGGTCCACTCCTCCTGCCGGTTCCGGAGGCTCTCGCTGAGCTCGGCCAGCACCTCCGCGTTCCGCTGCTTTTCCTTCAGCTCCCGGTCCTGGTCCGTACTGGACACCGAGGCTGGCCGCTTCCCCCCGGGCTCAGAGAGTCCCGCCTGGCCGGACAGAGACACCCCGACCGTGGAGCCGTGCGGAGGGGCGGCTCTGCCCGCCAGCCCGTGAGACCCGACCGTCTGCGGCAGCAGGTTCGGAGGGACGGTCATCGGTGCCGGGGCCGACACCAGCCCCGCGTGACTCCGGCTCCGTGAATTCGGGCTCTGACGGTTCAGCTCCGGCGGCCCGTCGTCCGGTTTGAACCCGTTGGGTGCCCCGAGCCCGTTGTGCAGCCTGCCGCTGCTGTGGCCGCTGTAGTCGAACCTGGCCCGGCCGTCCGTCCCCAGGGAGTACCGGTCCAGACCGGGCTGTGGGGGCTTTCCCGGAGGGTCGGGTTGGTGGTGGTGGTGGTTGAGCTGTCCACCCGGCTCCTTCCCGCTCAGTAACACCGCCTGGCTTTTAGTCACGGTGGGCTGCTGCTGCGGGGCGGGCGGCGGTCCACCGGTGGGGGACCGGCCCTCCTGGAAGCCGTGCGCTCGCTTCAGGTGGCGCGTCGTCTCGATGACGAACTCGATCCGGTCCGCGCCCTCGTAGTTGACGCAGCCGCGGCACACGGGCTCGGTGAAGTCCCAGATCATGGCCCAGGGCATGCGGGGCAGATCGCACAGGTAGCAGGACTGTCTGCGGGACGAGGAGACCTGCGGGGAGGACATGATCCCGGGCTCCCGCCCTGCCTCCTCCCGGAGCGGTTGTACAGAGACGGAGAGACGAAGGAAGGACTGCGGTGCCTCGTCTCAGGTTATTGTTCGTCCTCCTGCTCCTGATGCTGATGCTGGATCTCCGTGTGCCGCTGCAGAGACGGAGAGGAGGGGGGCTGCGTTATTTCCCTGCATGCATCACTCCTACAGAGGCTGAGGAATTTTGATTGTAACCCCCCCCCCCCAGAAATACCATCTGGTAGAGTAAGTGACGTCACCATACCCCCTATGACGCCACTTGTTGCCCTCCTTCCACCTGTGTCACTCCTCCTCCTCCTCAGCTGCAGACTCCAGCTGAAATCTGAAGGTTAAAATCTGTCAATAATAAACGGATCTGTTTCCAGTTGGAGGTTCTTTACAGTCCCTCTCTGTTCTCCTCTTAATGTGTATCCAGGCTTCAGTCTGAGAGCAGAGTCTCCTCGTGTAACCAACAACAAAATGTCAAAACACGTATTTGATTTTGCTTCAGCAGCAGAACCACATGGTGTGTTTTCAATACATGATCCAATGCAACTGTCCAGAAAAGCCAGAACACCTGTGAGCCTATCAGAGCTGATTTTATTATTTACATATTCAATCTCTATTGTGTGAGCAAACAGTTTAACAGTCAAGCTCCCTCTGTTCTGCTTCAGTTGTAAACCATTGAACCGAGCTGAGCAGCTTCAGGAGTGAAACATGACGACAAAGGTCCTCTGTTTATTTTGATTTTAAATTTCACACTTTGTTGTAGTCGTATCCCTCCTTCTTCCTCACTTTATCCTCATTAGACCCCTTTTTCATGGCCAGTCAGTGTCTCTTCCTGCTCATCAGGTGACGGTGCAGGTCGTCAGTCCATCACAGAGACAAACAGTCTGTCCAGATGAAGACATGATCAAATGAATCAACTTGGTATTGTTCAGTTTGTAGAGCAGGCATAGGTCTTTAAATCCAGTGGCTGGTTGGATTCATATCTTTGCTCTTAAAGGTCCATCAGGCCAGAACCGAACAGGGATATTCTCAACGTGATGCGGAGAGCTCAGCGTTCGAGTCTCACTGGAGGAAAACGTCAATGACTCAGACATGTTGAAGCCGCGCTGCAGAGACTCTGTTACCAGGCAGCTTTGTGTGTGTGTGTGTGTGTGTGTGTGTGTGTGTGTGTGTGTGTGTGTGTGTGTGTGTGTGTGTGTGTGTGTGTGTGTGTGTGTGTGTGTGTGTGTGTGTGTGTGTGTGTGTGTGTGTGTGTGTGTGTGTGAGAGAGAGGGAGAGCCTTGATCGTCCTGTTCTTTGTTCACACAAAAACATGATCCTTTATCATCCAGTTATACATTTTTTTTTTGAATGTTTTTTTAACCCTGAAACAGAGGTCACACTGACCTACATATCTGCACGTGTGTCACTCATCCTGAAACACAGCGACACAGTTGATAGCCCGTTGTCAGAAGTAGCAGTAGATCATTTCCACTAGAGAGAAAATGGACACAACCAGTGCAGAGACCTTCATAATGTGATGGAATGTTTTACTGTGGATCATAAGAACATGACCAGTTAAAACCAGAAGATCAGTTTGAGTTTATTTTTTCATTTGTGTCTCCGTTTGGATGAAAGAAGAGGAAAATGTCATTTTGATTTGCAGTTTGCGAATGTCAAAAGCAGATGCAGATTGGAAAATGTTTATAAAAAACGGCTGATGATGTTAAAAAAAAAAGAAAAAAGAAAAAAAAAAAGGTCCATTTCAATTGTAAATCTTCTTCGAGAGACCCCAGACACAGTAACCCCTTCACGCTCTCTCACACAACAGTGCAGCGCTCTCGACCTTCAATAGGAGCAATTTGGGGTCTCGTGTCTTTGTCAAGGACATTTCAACATACAGAGGAAGCCACAGCCGCCCCTCCAGAAAGAGAAAGTTCCTTCAGTGGGAGACTCTGGCGTCCCTCTAGGGAATTGATTAGGAAAGAGAGCCCCGTGTGTCTGTTGTGCAGCAGTGAGGCGACGGTGAATCTCTCCGGACTCAGACGCAGGCTGTAATGTGAGTCAGCTTGAGTGTACAATCTGTTCCGATGTGCATCGCAGACCGACTGCGAGGCTGCAGCCTCCGTCTCATTCATTCATCTCTCTTTCTCTCCGTCTAACAACTGCAGTCTCCCCCACACCGTCGCCGCGTATGATGCGGTGGTTGCCATGGTAACCAGCCTCCTTCGGCTGAAAACGGCCCGTACTCAGGAATGTTTTGGAGACAAAGAGACGCCAAGGAATCTGCCGGTGGCACGCTCAGATCAATAAAATACTTTTCAATTTAAATTTGAACACACACACACGTCGTATCATGGCACCGACTCCATTTATAGACGATGATGTCAGCACATTCTTTCTCCCAGCATCTGTGGCTGCCCACCCACTTGAGCCCCCCTCCTCCTGCCGCAGCATCGACTAGTCTCCTCCCCCCTTTGTCTGGTCTGACTGGTGGCGCTGAGGCTTCACGTCTCATCTGATCGTTTAAGACGTCGAGACTCTGTATTCTGACTGTTTGGGTCAAATCTAACTCACGTCAGCCCACATGGCTTCCTTGTGAGCCTGTGTGAGGCTTCAAGCAGCCCCAGGCACTGTGGCTGGCGTGGGGCAGGTTGGTGCTGCAGGAGGTCCAGATGATCCAGCGTGAGACAGGAAACGGCACAGAGCAGCCCGAGAAGGCGAACGCACAACATTGACATTCATCTGCAGTCGCTTCTACGTCTCCCGTCTGTTACTGGTCACATGTGAAGGTCTACGGAGGAGGAGAAGAAACCCAAGCTGCCCCTCCCCTCTGTGAATGAAAGCCTCTCTTCTCTATCAGCATCCCTCCTCCCGGTCGCCATGGCAAACTGCTGAGGTGTTGCCTAGCAACGGTCTGCAGCAGCTGTTATAGACGCACACATACACAGGGAAATAAACACAGATGTCGATACACACTGCATTTTCCTCCAGACACACCACTAGTGTGTGTGTGTGTGTGTGTTGTGAGTACTCAGCCTTTTTTTTTTTCCAGTCTTTGTTGTGCAAACCATTTTTTTTGACTGTATTTAAATATCGTTGTTTATCTGTCCCATTGACACAGACTAACGCTGCGTTTACACACAGTCACGATGCGTTACAAATAAAATTTTCCCATCATTCGAGGCACATTCCTAACATTCTTATTGTGATATTACGCATCTGAACATCACAATAATGTTAGGAATGTCCCACGAATGACGAGAAAATGATATCTGTAATGCATCTTGTGTAAACGCAATATAATAATAATATTAGACAGTCAGATATTTGTCTCCTTCTGGTGGTGGTGGTGGTGGTTACGTAGACGGACAGGAGAGGAAGGAAATCTGTCAGGATGGTACGAAGAACAAGACTTGCAATTCCTCAATTTCAACACGTATAAAATAAAAAAAATTATTTAACGTATCAATCGGAGTAAAATTGACTGCTGTCTCCAAACAGCAGCTGTTTGCCAACAGCATGTTTATCACTGTCACCGCGGCAACCACTGAGTAATTAATGTAAAATTGATTCTTAACTAATAATTATTTTGTTACCATGACAACAGAGTGCCTGTACAAACCCTGGCGTTGTGTAATATACAGAGGAAGGTGTGTCCTCAGCCTTCTTGTGTATGGGAAAGCTAAACGTGGACACGTTGGCGGAGTGAAGTCCTGTGTTACCGATAGGGATGTCCCGATCCGATCGGTAGGTATCGGATCGGGGTGATATTGGGGATTTGTGAGTGATCGGGGATCGGCAAATCCAGCCGATCACCCCGACGATCTAAAAAAAAACAAAAAAACTGCGGTCCGCAACGTCACCTAATAACCACAACAATCAGGGACTAGAAGCTCCAGTCGAGCTGCAGAAGCTAGAAGCAGGTGGAGCGGGGCCATAGACCTATAAAACTAGAGTTATATATAGTGGTTTATGTGTTTATGTGCAGAAGTCCACGTCTAAATTTCTATGTGGTCTGTCTTCTGCTTTTTTATTGTGTTTGGTGAGTCACAGCGCCCCTAAAGGCCTGGCATGTGTACTGCATGCCCTGAGGCCTCGTGTTGAGCCGGGTTCATAGTGAGGTGTGGACGGAAGTTTTTTGGGAGAAGGCCAGGGAGGACAAGGATTGTTTTTTTGTCGTGTGGATGTTCCTCAGTTTACAACAACAACTAAAGTGAAAGAGAAGAATTTTGATTCAATAAGTGAGTTTTACAATAATTTCTAGCTAAACTTCTTAGCTTAGATTAGCTTCTGCCAATAGTGCTTCGAGCTTCAGACATTTTAGTTTCTCCAAAAATAGATATTGAGTATATTTGCAATAGCAATGTGAGTATCGGATCGGGAAAGTATCGGTATCGGCCGATACTCAATTCTGAAAAATCGGATCGGTATCGAGGCAAAAAAGTGTGATCGGGACGTCCCTAGTTACCGATGTTCAGCTCTCTGGAGTGTTTGTAAAGTTGTTACGACTTCATCAGTGTGTTGATGGTTGACTGGTGCTGCCCTCCACTAGTACTCATGTTCTCCTGATCTTCTTCCACCTCTTGCATTTTATTGAGAAAAGCCTTGGAGGCAAACACCGGGATTCTTTTCTATTTTTACTTTCAGGGACGACTGGCGTCTCCAAGGTCCTCAGGAAGAGTCCACAGACTCTCCGACCAATCACAGCAAGGAGGCGGCAAGCAGAGCCAATCAGGTGCTGAGAGAGATGAGACAATTCAGGGCCGAGATGAAAACACTGCTCAAGGTGAGGAAGAACCGCGCACACACACACACACACACACACACACACACACACACACACACACACACACACACACACACACACACACACACACACACACACACACACACACACACTAAATCTCTGTGTCGTCCTGCAGCCAGAAGACTTTCTGAAAACCAGCAGAACTGCACAGAGCCCACCTCAGTCCCAGCTCACCCAGTGCCAGCAGAACCTGGTCCAGTTGCAACAGAGCCAACAAGACCAGGTCCGCATGAAATGGGTCCAACAGGACCAGGTCCAACAGAACCGGGTCAACCCAAGCCAGGTCCAAACTAACCAGGTTCAACAGAGCCAAATTCACCCAGACCCGGTCCAACCAGACCAGCTCAAACAGAACCAGGTCAACCCAAACCATGTCCAACCAGACCAGGTCCAACAGAACTGGGTCAACCCAAACCAGCTCCAACCAGACCCAATCGAGCGAAACCAGTCCATACTAAACCAGTCTCAGCTGTACTGGTCTCGTCTGAACCGACCTCAGACCCAAATCTCAAAGCAGTCCCGGGGCGTGGAGATCCAGAGGAGGTCTGCGGCTCCATCCCCACTGGAAGCGGCAGCTCAAGTTCTCCATCAGGTCCGCAGACAACACAAACTCTTCAATGAGAACCTCAACTCGGCGCTGAGGTCCGCAAAGGCGGAGGGGCTGCATTTCCAGCTGGAGGCGATGTGCACCAACAGGTAGGAGGAGCAAAGATCTTTAGAGCTCTGCAACAGCTCAGAAACTGATCTGTGGTTCTCCCTGCAGGGACTGGACCCAGCAGGCCCGGATCAGGAAGACTGTTGATGCCTGGATCAACCTGCAGGTGAGCAGCCTGCAGCTCCTGGAGCTTCAGGCCTTTTGTTTCAGCTGATGAAAACTGCAGTGTGGCTCTGCTGCCCTCTGCTGGTCCATCCCTGCAACAACTGCTGGTCTCTCCTTTTTCTTTTTTTCCGAATACCTTCTTCATCACCTTGTGTTGACTTTGACTGTTTTCTCCTGATTTTGACTGAAACTTTTCCTCAGCTGTTCCTGGTTATTAAAGAATATATATAAAAACTCTCCTCCTCCTCCTCAGCCTCCTGAGGTGTCCGTAGAGAACGCCATTGACGGCAGGGCTGCAAATGCTGCTGTGACGTCACAGCAGCGAGCTCCCCGGAGCTCCGCCCCTTCCAAGAGGGGCAAGCTGGCGAGGGGGCCCAAACAAACAGGAAGTGAAGCGTTGTCAAGGAACGGAGTCAGAGGACAGAAGGTCAGACATCACTGACCATGCATTTCATTGGTCTGATAAGTCTTGTTCATGTTTCTAATTGGTGTGTGTGTGTGTGTGTGTGTGTGTGTGTGTGTGTGTGTGTGTGTGTGTGTGTGTGTGTGTGTGTGTGTGTGTGTGTGTGTGTGTGTGTGTGTGTGTGTGTGTGTGTGTGTGTGTGTGTGTGTGTGTGTGTGTCCCGGTCGGTGTGTGTGTGTCCCGGCCGATGTGTGCTCCCCCAGGAGGCGGCGCCTCAGAGAGGGAAGAGATCAGACAGCCAGCTGGAGGCGGAGGCGTACCTGACACGGCTGTACGGCAGGCCGCCTTACGAATGCCCGCCAGCATCGCCGCTCAACAGGAAGTCCCGTCCTCGCCTGGTGAAGAGCGTTGGAGGTCAGATTGAACCCGCTCAGATGCCACAGAACCGTGGAGGTGGGCGCGCCTGACTTCTTATTTTCTCTCAGGTGTGAAGCTGAAATCCTGTGGGACACAGACCAGGCTGACTCCTGCTTCTGCTGTAGCTCCGCCCCCTTCATGGACTCCACCTGTCGCATTAGGTCCTCCCTTCACTTCGTACACTATACGACCCCACCTGTGCAGTAACCCACCCCCGCCCTCAGGTGACCCCACTGACCGGCAACACCCCATCTACAAGGCAATAGCACTAGGTCAGTAAACTTCTAAAATTACCCAGAAGCCCTTTCATGGGCACACGTTTTAAAACACACACACACACACTAAAATCAAAACAAGCTTGAACATCCTTGCAGGTCCTCCCAGGGTAGGCTCTTCTAGGCCATGGCGTCCTCCGGCTGAGATGGCCCCGCCCACCTGTCCTTCAGCTGCCAGCATGGTTGCCACGGACGACAGAGCAGCAGACTGTCAGGTGAGCTGGCCGTGAGTTCCTGATGAGTCGTCATGTTGGAGCTGCCTGCAGGTGATCACATTCACCTCCAAACACAAACATGATGATGCCTCCGCCCTGCATTTGGGCTGTTACTATAGTAACAACGATTGATGCCATAACCATGGCAACCAAAGTCAAACCCCTGACACATGAAGTGTAAGCAAGTGTAACCGTGGAATATTCTGTTAACAGCAGCGGGACACTGATGAAGCTCCGCCCCCTCCTGTGACGTCACGCACCGTGAAGATCATGGAGACGAGGAGTGAGGAAGATGAGGAGGATGAGGAGGACAAGGAGAACCACTTTCCTGGAACTGACTTTCTCTCTGTTGCTGACATTGTACAGGTAACCTCCTCCTGCTCCTGCTGCTCCTGCTGTTTCTGACTCCTCACAGTGTGACACTGCCCCCCTCAGGAGGAGGAGAGTGTGGCGGGTGAGGACGCTGTGGAGGTTGATGGAGGTCCGTCCACTCCTCCGGTGCAGTACCAGGGTCCAGTCTTCCCACCGCAGGCCCCCGCTGCCTTCCGTGCCCAGGATCAGGACCCCATCCTGGGCTTTGACGTGCACAGAGATGCCCTGGAACACCGTCTGGTGGAATGGTGACTAAACTGCTCTGAACATCAGATAAACAATCGGAGTGTTGTGATGCTAGAAGTACAAGTTTAAAAAACTTAATTTAGTTCTATAGAGATAAATTTCAAGCCCAGTGGGTCTCTATGATGAACCAATAAGCCTGTTTTTTACAATCAGGGTTTTTTATGTTTAAAGATTGTTTCATGCATTAATCTAAATCGTTTAGACGATTCTCATTCTTTTGAAATATGAAAGATGTTTTACTGCAAAACCAACGTGGTTTGAGTGAAAGGAATCGACAGGGAGTGTGAGGTCTGACTCCATTCTCTGCTGAGTGACTCGGATATCTCCAGTCAATCAAAAGATGACCTTTTTAATCCATATTCTCTCTAAACAGGATGTTGTTGTTTTTCTGGATTCGATATCATTCCAGCCTATTGGCCCGTTGGAAGTTTATTGAACTTGATGCGCATCCCGACTCTTATGTGTGTACCTGCTTCATTCGTTGGTGTTCAGGGTGGAGCAGCAGGTGATGTCCCGGATGATTTTGGAGATGATCCCCCCTCCGCTCCGTGACCCTACAGGCCACTGCCACACTGAGCAGTCAGACGTCGAGGAGCAGAGCATCGCCTCGGACATCGGTAAGCTCCCTTCACCACTTTGACTCTTCCCCCTCTGTCTGACTCCTCCTCCTCCTCCTGCTCCTCCGCCCTGACTCCTCCCCCTCCATCCTGACTCCTGCTCCTCCACCCTGACTCCTCCTCCTCCTCCTGCTCCTCCGCCCTGACTCCTCCCCCTCCACCCTGACTCCTCCCCCTCCATCCTGCTCCTCCGTCCTGACTCTTCTTGACTCCTCCTCCTCCTCCTTCCTGATTCCTCCTCCTATGTCTTGACTCCTCCTTCTCAATCCTGACTCCTGCTCCTCCGTCTGGACTCCTCCTCTCAGTGGAGGCAGCAGGAGTGTCAGACCTGCAGCGGTTTCGAGACTTGAACTCGGAGGTGGTCCAGCAGACCGTGATCGAGGTTCTCACTGAAATCGTGGCAAGCATGTTGGGTCAGAGGGAGGAACCATCACCGAGCCTACGATCAGGATCAGGACCAGGACCAGGACCGGACCTAGAGAGACCAAGAACACCAGAGCAGGTCAGCTCCTCCTGAGTGTTTGCACCTCCTTTTCTGCTCCTCTTCCCAGAACTCACATCTTCTGCTTCACTTTCAGGAAAATGTGCTTCTCACACCAGCACTAACTCCACCTACCAGCCCGGCCACGCCCGCCAGCAGAGAGGCCACGCCCATAGCCACACCCCCTCCATCCGAACCAGCCTCCCCGCTGATTGAGGAGCCAGCTCAGTCTCCAGGTATCAGTAATCAGGTTACACCAGTGACATCTTATGATTCAGATGACAACATGCATTTCGATTTTGGACCTCAGAGCATGTGGCCACGCCCACTCCCAGCCCAGAGCCCGCCCCCTCAGCAGGAAGTCCAACAACTCATCAAGCCACGCCCACTTCAAACTGGCCAGATGTTGAGCTGCCATTGGACGAGGACAAACCACAACAACACCTGAATACACGCCAGCAAACACTGTATGACACACACACACACACACACACACACACACACACACACACACACACACACACACACACACACACACACACACACACACACACACAGAGTTTATAATGACTTTACCTCTACATGTCTTTCTGTGTGTGTGGTCCTGCAGACTGATGTCAGTTGCAGAGGAGGAGCCTCGTCTATCCTCCCCTCTTCCTCCCTCCCGCTCTCCTCCCCCCGAAGCAGGACCAGCACCACACAGCACATCCTCAGAAGAGTCCAGTACTTCCTCCTTTTCCTGCTCATCCTCCTCCTCCTCCAGCACAGCAGTGACTGCAGGACCTGAAGCAGCTGTGAAACACATCTCAGAGGGAGAGGTGCTCATCGGTGTCAACCAGCAGGCGGCCATGACAGGTGACATCATCTTCACCTTCATCATCATCAAAGTCACTGAAAGAAACTAAGACATCAAGTAATTCAGTCAGGAAGTTCCTGTTAATGTCTGTAATCCTCTCAGTCTCTGTCTCTTTGTGTCTCAGAGGCCGAGGCTGTCTGCAGTTTCTCCAGCTCTCTGCAGGAGTTTGAGGAAATGGTGAGGTGTCGCCGGTTCGATTCCCGCAGTGCCGGCATGTGTTACTGCAGTGGAACTTTACATCAGTGTTGAAAGGTTTGAAAGGTTAACGGTTTGTTCTCTGCTTCCTGCAGGACTTTGACCCCCTCAGTGAGGGACAGGTCAAAGGTCGGGGCCTCTCTCTGAGCCTGCTGACGAAGAGCAGAGGGGAGCGCCCACAACCAGAGGTCAGCTCACAAAGAGTTTGTTGTTCATCAATTGCTCGTTTGTTTATTTGTTGCACGTCTAACGTGACATGTTCTCTGACCTCAGGGCTCGTGGGGGAGGGAGGAGCAGCGGGAGGTGAGAGACAACGGCATGATGAAACCTGGTAGGGTGGGGAGTCTGATGTCACCGGGTCAGATCAGCCAAGCTGCAGGTCACACACACACACACACCTCACCTTTCTGTTTCCTGTATGACATCGACATGACATCACTCTGCCTCCTCCAGACGTGTCGGAGCCGAGCGCTGAAGGAAGCAATCAGATCCTCGGTATCACAGGCAACACCGCCATGGAGCTGATGAGCACGTTGACCTCTGACCTCTTCACAGACCGCTCCCCATCTCCTCCTTATCCTCTTCCTCAGCTGGGAGGAGCTAACACTGCACAGGTGTGACATACGCCAACACACACACACACACACACACACACACACACACACACACACACACACACACACACACACACACACACACACACACACACACAAAGCAGCTTTACTGAAGGTTTGATTGTTGACATGTTTTTCTTTGTTTACCTGTTTCTGTTGTCAGGTGGTTCTAGACTGCAGCACAACCTCACTCTCAGGTACGACGACCCCCCCAGTCCAGGTTCAGTAGGACGGGTTCATTCAGAGAAGCAATTTCACTTCAGGGATCATTTCAGAAAAAAAATGTCAGAAAGGAAATTATCGAAAAACATCAACTGTACAAACCTGAGGAGGAAGAATGGACTCCTGAACTCGGGTTCAGTTTGTTCAAACTTTGATAACAAAACAACGACTTGGAAATGTTAGAAAGGAACAATTTGACTTATAAAATAGAAAATACGTTATTAATCTCAGATGGAAATTCCTTATTTCTTTCTATAGTATTGATATTCTGCCTGTTGTTGTTAGTATTGATATTCTGACTGTTGTTGTCGATGACGATATTGTTACTGTCTATTGTGTCACCTGTTAATCCACCAGAGTTCACTAGCAGACTCACCTGTGTTTATTTTTGCAGCTGCACAGCAGGAAGAAGAAGGTACAGCAGCATCAGACTCCACTGATGATGTTTTCTGACTGTTACCATGGCAACGTTTCCTGTTCAAGGTTTAGTGTTATGTCTGTTCCAAGTTCCAGTTTTCTTCAAATAAATATGTTTTCTATTTTGTAAAACTTTATCCACCTGTTTCTGTGAGATTATTTAAACACACACACACACACACACACACACACACACACACACACACACACACACACACACACTACAAGAACTGCAGGAAAAAGAAAAACCATCCTGACTAAAGCTTCACCTCTAAAATGCAAAGAAACAAAGAGATGTTCTTCAGTTTGGTCCCCACTGGCATGGTAAGATCTACTGATTCCACTCAGTGAGGCTCTCACTTACATACACACACACACACACACACACACACACACACACACACACACACACTGTGCTCAGTGATGCAAAAACTGTGTGTGCGTGCATGTGTGTGTTTTACTGTCTGAGTATACAAGGGTAAGATAATCAGGAAGTGGGATTAGAGGAGCAGCAGCAGAGACAACGAGATTCCACACACACACTCACACATACACACACATGCTGAGAGGCCTCAGGGTAAATTGTCTGTGAGAAAGCTGCACTTTTTAAAAAAAAAATCGCAATAATAGCTCAGATATAAACCTCTGACCTCCACAATAAACGCTCCAGGGGCTGGATGGATCCAAGAATCGCTAAACAGTAAAACAGACGACTGACGGAGAGTCAACATGGGGCTGTGTGTGTGTGTGTGTGTGTGTGTGTGTGTGTGTGTGTGTGTGTGTGTGTGTGTGTGTGTGTGTGTGTGTGTGTGTGTGTGTGTGTGTGTGTGTGTGTGTGTGTGTGTGTGTGTGTGTGTGTGTGTGTGTGTTGATCAACGTTCACTGACTGAGGTTTAAACTAATGATGCTGCAGCCTGAGGTCATAAGAGAGAACAGTGAGCACAGGCAGAAAACAACATTGTCTTTGTTGCAACATATATTGTTGTTTTTTCTTTGTTTTCCTGTATTTTGTTGTGTATTTTTGTTTTGTTGTCTGTTGTGCACAGGACATCTGACAGACTCGCAGTATAAAGGGAAATGTTTTGTTCTGTATCACCTCATGCCCTCATACTAATCAGAATCTCCAGTGACAGCGGGTCAGCAGCAGAGGGCGCTGTGCTCTCAGCCACGCCCTCATTTGCATATTAATTGCTTCACCTCATTAGCATATTAATGACTGTCCTCATTACGCAGATGTTCCACCAGCTCAGACTGAAGCGACCCAGAAAACGAACAAAGACGCAGAAGAATTACGATCGTTCGAACTGAAGCTGAAAGCCACAGGTTTGTTTATTTCACAGTCATTCTCCGTTTTTCAAACTAAAGTGTAAAAATATACCAATTGTTAAACCCTTCAATTGTTGAAGCTTTTATTAAAAAAGACGTGTCGACCATCTATCCTCCACATTTCTTTATCCAGCTCTGAGAAAATCCAACATGCAGAGGAAGAACATTAAAACTACACACTGAAGGGAGTTTTACTTCGAAGGCTACGTGATGACGTCGCAGTGGGTGTTTCCCTGTGCGGAGTGGGCGTGCCTCTGTGGAGTGGGCGGGGCTTGGGGGGGGTCTCTGGTGGGATGCGGTCAGTGCGGTCGGAGCTTCAGGAGAAGCGGCAGCTGCTCGGACTTCTGCCCGGATCTCCGTGACTCTCTGCCGGACCTCCTCTCCTCCTTGCGGCCCGGGGGCTCGCTGCATCCTACCCAGACTGCTCCCTCACTGGACCCGGGACAGAGGAACCGGAGGAACCGGCGCAGAGTCCACGCAGCAGCTTCGTTCAACCACCGGTTGATCCGGGAGCTGCGGAGGAGGAGGCGCTGAGCCGGACCTCCGCCTGACCGGGACCAGGTCTTTGTTCCCGGCTCTGTGGATCCAGGTGACCTACTGATGCCGCGGGGATCCTGAGCCGTGACCCGGGGGGTGAGATGCTGCTGACCGGCGGCCGCTGCGGGCGGGACGTGGATGCGGCGGAGCGGCCGCGCCCGGTCCGGGAGCGGCTGGAAGCCGCCGTGTCCGGGCTCGGGGAGCTGGAGTTCCTGCGGCAGCGACAGGAGGACCTGGTCCGGGCCGCGCTGGAGCTCCGGGAGGCGGCGGAGGACCGGCGGAGGGAGGTGCAGCTGAGCTCCGAGGAGAAGCTGCTGGAGGAGAACATCCTGCTGCTCCGCAGACAGCTGGTAGGTCCACCGGCCCGGGTTAACGTCTCTGACCCGGGTTAAACCCGCTGACCAGGGGAGACCTCAGGTGTGCAGTGGGGTCAGAGGTCAAACAGGGTTCAGACTCCTGGGTTGTGAGCAGTCTGAGGTCACAGGTTCGAGTCCCCTGCCTTCCCTTGTTTGGAAGAAATGCTGGAGTTTGACTGTTTCACCACAATAATTCAGATCAGCTGTGAGTCAGCAGCTGGTTTCTGTCTCTCACAAACAAGTTTCAGATTTATTGTGTCTGGGTCACTTTGGAACTCTGAGGAGGAGTTCTGTCGGTATGACGTCTCCTCCGAGGAATTATTAGATCTCTTTGTATTTTGTGATCAGAACAGAAGTGACATGTTTGATCATATTTAAGAAAGAAAGAAACGATGACGACGTTCAAAGACTTTTCTTCTTTAACCCTTTTTGTGTTTTTAGTGTCTGATAATAAACATCTGGGCAGTGATGTCATGATACTGAACTCACACTGTTTTAC
>NC_137633.1:2093089-2155589 GCF_963383615.2 Lipophrys pholis | reverse complement strand
TTTGCTGACTCGTCATTTGTTGAGGCTGCGACCGGCCGTGTGATGATGAGCATCCTCTCTGGGTCTCCGTACACGGGTTGTTCTGTGACATTGCTGTGCTTTTCTCGCAGGTTTCTACGAGCTGAGCGACGCAGCGTCCGGATCACTCTCCACCTCCTCCAACTCTGTTTTCAGTGAATGTTTCTGCATGACCATCGACAACGACGGACGCCTCCCAACGACCGCCACGACCACAGGTATGGCCGGGGTTGACAAGGTTTAGCATTACTAGTATTTTTTTTTTTTGTTGCAGCATTGGCATTGCTACAATGACGTTTGTTGGCACATGAAGAGTTAAAGCACAAGCACGTTGTAAGACTTCCTGACTCACAGATCAATGATCAAACCTGAACACTGAACCAGTTTCTACCTGATTTGCTGTTTATTTATCCTGCTGTCAGCGTGGAATCATTCTTCTTTTCATTTAAAATGTCTGCCCCCCCTCTGTCTCTCTCTCTCTCTCCCTCCTCTCTGTCCCCCTCTCTCTCTCTCTCTCTCTCTCTCTCTCTCTCTGTCTGAGGCTTTTCCTCCACAGTAAACCTAACAAGCTGCTGGACGTCGGCCATGTTTGTTTTGGTAGTGGGGCCTGTGAGGCCAGTACTGGCGGTGCGTTCGAGTCTCGCTCAGTCATCCGTGCGCTGGATCCTCTCGGCCACAATCAGATGTTTCTCTTGGTTTGTGTTTCAGATCCAGGAAACTTTCTGCTGACGAGTCGAGCTGCTTTAAAATCCCCTCAGACCGACAGTCTCACATGTCGTCTGGTCTGCAGGAAGCGGCGTCGCGGCACGGTGAGGGTTAAAAACCCTCCCAGCCGTCTGAAGAATTTTCCACCGAGTCAGAGAGCAGGAACGCTCGGAGAGATTCAAACTGCGGCTGAAAACATCGAGAAGCTCCAAGCTGATTTCACCTGTCGGGAAACAAACCGCCGTTGTACAGACAGAAGGAGCAGAACAGGAACGTGGATCCTCGACGTCGTTCTGCTCCTGCTGTCGGTAGAACAGCTGCAAACGTCTCAGTGGAACATTGAAGCTTCTTGATATTTTCTCCACGATTAACTAGGAAGTACAACAAGAAAAAAAGTTTTCTGTTGACTTGAGCTGGAGAGAAGCGGCCTCGTGTCATCCAGTCACGGTGTGCAGCGATGGCGCCACCAACAGGACTGACCTGGTCTGAACATGTAGAAGTTATGAATGTGTCGGCAGATTTTCTCTGAATAAACGTTTCTTGTCTCCGATGTCTCGTCCGCAGACGAAGCTCCCGGCTGTTCGGAGTGCGACGACGTCTTCGGCGGACTCTGGGATGACTCCGCCTCCGCGGCGACCGTCCGGCGCTCCCCCTCGGCTCCTCACCCGCCGGCCTCGGACGTCTCTTCCTCCTCGCTGGCATCCAGTGATGTCCAGTCCTTGTCCCACTGTGACCCGGTGTCCCGTAGCGGTGGTGACGCATACCGCTACCCGAGCCCGCTGCACGCCGTGGCCGTCCTGGGTCCTGCTGAACTCCTGGGTCACGGACGAGAGGAGGCGGGCAACAACGGACTGAAACCAGAAACCTCCTCCTTCGTACCGCCGAGCTCCTCCTGGCCGGCCTCCTCCTTGTCCCTGTCGTCTTCCTCCCAGACTCCTCCTCATAAGCGACTGGACGGCTACATCTACACTCTGCTGCAGCGCCGGGCCCAGCCGGTCCGGACCTGCCGGCCCAGAACTAGCATCAGTACCGACCCCTCAAAGAGTGTCCTGAGGCAGGCCAGCCTCTGCAGCCGGCAGCTGTCCGCTCCTGGTCCTGGTCCTGGTCCTGGTCCTGGTCCTGGTCCTGGTCCCGGGACTCTCAGAGCATCTGACCTCCAAGCCGCCATGGTGGCGGCGTCCTCTCCTCAGAGACAGGTCTCTGTGGAGAGGAAAGCCGAGGAGCAGGAGGCCGGCTGCAGCGACTCGCATCGAGGACTCGGCACCAAAACCTCCTCAACAGTCGCCAACCAGGAAGTGAACTCGCTGAGGAAACAGAGCAAGGTCGTCCTTCCTTTCGCCGCCACGCCACCAAAAGGTTTCCAGGAGCTCAGCAGTGCCACAGTTTGCTCGTCGCCCAAAGAGAACAAACATCTGCGTCGACCCGCCGACCAGGATCCACTTCTCAAACCTCCTCCTCAGTCCGGTCCTCCCCTAACCCACCCGAGGCCACTCCACGGCGCCCCGACCGAGAATCCGTACGTTCTGGAGGAGGGGCCTGTTGTGGCGTCCTCCTCGACTCCGGACAAAGAGAGGAGGAGTCATGGGGTCAAAAGCGTCTCCATCCGCCACAAAGTCCAAAAGAGCGGGAGCAGGAAGGGCAGCCGGTTGAAGAGCGCCGCCACACCGAAGACGACTCGAGAGTCCGAACACGTCGAGGTTCCGCCGGTCAGAGGAGGAGAGAAATCCCAATGCCGGGCCAAAGGGCCCCGCCTCCTGGACGACGGACGTTCCACCCTCACCACAACCTCTAAGAGGGGCGTGTCCTCCAGGACGAAGCGCATCACCACGCCACAGGCAGACAGAGTGGACAAACCGAGCGGGTCAATGCCCCGCAGCGTCCGCTCGGCTCTGTCCAAGCAGCATCACCATGGAAACCATCAACGCCGCCATCAGCACGGCCGCGAGCCGGTCGTGGTCATCACCAAACTGAAACACAAACGTGACGATTACCAGCGCTTGCGAACCGCCGCAGAGATCCCGTACGACGAGGCACTGAGGCGCGCTCAGCGACGTCGGAGAAAGGAGCTACCGAGTGACGCGTACGCCGGCGCTGCCGCCTCCTCCGCCCCCTCCGGGGGGCGTGTCTGCAGCCCCTACGCCTTCGCCGCAGGAAGCGACTCGGAGTACTCGGCCGAGTGCGCGTCGCTCTTCCACTCCACCATCGTGGACACCAGCGAGGACGAGACGTCCAACTACACCACCAACCGCTTCGGGGACAGCGAGTCCGGCGAGGACGCCCACAGCACCAGCGACACCGAGGAGAGCGGAGGAGGCGGGGCCGGGGGGGCGGGCAGGGCCCGTGGGCGGAGCGGGCCGGCGGGGCAGGAGGTGACGATGACTCCGGCTCGGGCGAAGGCATGCGTCAAGATCAAAGCCTCCCACAACCTGAAGAAGAAGATCCTGCGGTTCAGGTCGGGTTCACTCAAACTCATGACCACCGTGTGACCCTTCAGGCTCCGCCCTCAAACCTGGACCCGCCCTCACCTGCCCACTGCCTCACTTTGAGCCACGGCAAGCGACGACCAAGCCATCAGACGTTTCATCTTAGAAGAAACTTCTTTTCCTGAGTTCCAGTTCGAAAAGTTAAAACTTTAAATCTTTTGGCATCTTTACGGAAAAGAACTTTTCTTTTTTTCAAAATTTTAAATTCATTGGAGAATTTCCATTTTTTTAATTGAAAAGCCGCAACTGTTAATTGATTGGCTGTCAAGCCGTCATTTGATACGGAAGAGTTTCAAAATAATTTCTCACTCTGAAGTGTTTTGTCGGAGTTTCCGATGTTTGTACGAGCTTTGTTTTTATATTTATTATCACGTTTTTTTAAACTCTTCAGATCTGCAATGTTTTAAGAGCTAATATATTTGCTTTGCGCTTATATAAGGAAAAAAAAAACACACGTACTAACCCACTGACACGCAGCTCTTTATATTTGTACCAGCGGTAACCATGGTAACCCTTTAATGTGCATGTGGATGTTAACGTACTTATAGGTGAGACAGTAATTTATGTTAATTTACGAAGTGTCCTGTGATCCAGACCAACATTGTCAGTCCTCTCTGGGCAGGTTCTGAGTGTCTCCCCCTAGTGGTGGGAGTACCAGCAGGGGGTGAAAGTCTGTGTCGGGAGGTCAGACCTTCCCACTGAAACTCGTTAATCAGACCAAAACGATCAAATTCAAAAGAATCTTTTTGGGGGGGTTTGTCTTTTTTAAATCAAACCAAAGAGCAGCCGTCTCTGTTTCCATGACGACTGAGCTCCAGAGCAGGTGCCTATTTGCTCGTATCTGTGGGATTAACGACAAACTTCAGTACCAACAAATGAATGTTTCTGAACTTTAAACCAATCAGAACGATTGATGACTCCAGGAGAGAAATACTTTAGCTTAGCTTTGCACAAACAATAGAAGCGGAGGGCAGTTGGCATCAAATTATGTAGCATCTGTTAGCTGTAGGTAGCTAACTGGTGATGTTTTTAACCTGGTTTGGTGTCGTGATTATTAACAAGGCAATTTTCATGTGTCGAAACAGAAAACCATTATATCAATTATTACTGTATAAGACTGTTGTGGGAAAAACATTTAGCTTTGCTTGTAGGAGCAGTTATTAAATAGAATTTAAGGAACGTTTCTAATCGAGAAATTTACAAATATTAGAATAAAACATCAACATGTTAATTCTGAGGCACGTTTACGCAACATTTCAAGGGAAAACTTGTAATTTTTCCGTTTTCGTTTCAGAAAAATTTCCCCGTTTACAGTTTTGAAAACTGAGTTTGTTTACACGCAAACGGCGGAAACGGTGAAAACAACGTAGTTAGCATGCCAGGCCATGAGGTGGGGCTGTTGGTTGTTTTTGTAACGAAACCACACACACACACATGCACACAGAGAACGAGACGCTATAAACATTAACAATGGCGACTAAACGGACGTTCGTATTCACAGTAGCAGCGTTTCAGAAAAGTTGCGATTTCCCTCGTTTCCACGGAGACGAGTCAGAGCGTTTTCGAAAAGTTGTGTTTTTAGTGGCTCCGGGCGCCGTTGTCGTGTAAACAGACACACAAAAACACAAAGGAAAGTTTCCGTTTTCACTGAAGCGTTGTGTTAACGCAAACGGAGTCTGAGGTAGCAGTGAGGACGTCAATATATAAAATCTGTGAAATTTTTAGTTACGTATGTTTTATGTTAGCTGAGCTGTAGATGTCAGAATTTAAATAAGGGCCACTAAATGCACTATAAATATTCTTTTTGTTTTAAATAGCAGGGTTGATATTTTTCAATGGTGCTGAAATAAAAAGCTGAATAACAAAAACTGTTTTTTACATTAGTTTTTGAACTTAACGTGTTAATCTTTAGTTTTACAGTGAAGCTGTGAATATTTTGGACGTGTTTCTGATCAAATAAATTAAATTTTAAACTAGCTGGCTTTGCTAATGCTAACTTCCCCGTGTTGACGTTTGATTCTTCCACTTTTTGTGCTAAGCTAGGCTAAATGACAACGATCAGGCTGAAGGTGTGTTACTGGACACATGGAGACTTTTTACTGTTTCGCCTTAAAAAACATCACGTTTCCTGAAAACTCTTTAGAGTTTTGAATGTTTAAAATGTTAATCCTGACTTTAAGGTTTTTATTTCTTAGCCGTCACGCGCTGCCTTTGTGTGGAGCAGAGCTTCGTTTTGTTCAAAAATATCTTCATTCAAACTAAACGACTGTTACTGAGTGTGTGTGTGTGTGTGTGTGTGTGTGTAAATATAAACAACCTGATGGTGCTGAAACTTTTTATCCTTCATTAAACGTCAAACATCAAACAGCTCCTTCCAAGTGTGTGTGTGTGTGTGTGTGTGTGTGTGTGTGTGTGTGTGTGTGTGTGTGTGTGTGTGTGTGTGTGTGTGTGTGTGTGTGTGTGTGTGTGTGTGTGTGTGCAGTGAAACAGTGGTTCAGTGTTCGGGTGTGAAAAGTTCTGTGAGTTTCAGCTGCAGGAGCTCAAACCTCAGTGGAGAATAAACAAACAGTCGGCAGCCCTGAGGACCCCCCCCCCCCCCCCCCCCCCCCCCCCACACACACACACACACACACAACTCTGTGACTGTTTTACACATTCAAACCTTATTTAAGCTCTTTAACTTGCTCTCCGGTCCCGTTTGCATCAGAATCATCAGGAGGAAGTTTCGATTGTTGTTGAAAACACTGTACTTTGCATTCCAGGCCACTAGGTGGTGCTTTGATTTTGTAAAGATGCAATACTAGTGTAGCACATCAGCTCCGTTAAACTATCTTTCTTCTTCGTGTCGGTCCAGATGTTTGTGGATGTTTGCTCACAAATGTGCAGCTTTGTGTTTTAGTCTTCGCCGTTCAGGCGGAGACGTTAGATAGATATTATTCTGAAGACGCGGTGAACGCCGCTGTCGTGTGAAGGAACAACACAATTTTACTGGTTTCACTCGAAAACGACTCGCAGCTGCTCTGGTTTCTGCAGATTATCCCACAGATGAAGACAAATGTCCTGACTCGCCCTGTGTGAACACACACACACACACACACACACACACACACCTACAGAGAACTGCAGCTGAGTGTGAAGGGCAGCAGGATTTTCTGTTTGGAGGTGAGCAAATGGCTGCTGTGTGTGTGTGTGTGTGTGTGTGTGTGTGTGTGTGTGTGTGTGTGTGTGTGTGTGTGTGTGTGTGTGTGTGTGTGTGTGTGTGTGTGTGTGTGTGTGTGTGTGTGTGTGTGTGTTTGAGGGCACTTTCAAGGATTTTCTGTGTTTCCTGTGAGTAACACTGCAGTGATTTATACCTCTGCTCCCTCTGAGCTGACAGCTTGATCGTGTGTGTGTGTGTGTGTGTGTGTGTGTGTGTGTGTGTGTGTGTGTGTGTGTGTGTCCCTGGAGTCATCTTGAAGCCAAACGTGAGGCTCAGATGGAAAAACTGGAAAATAAAAAAAATAGAAAGAAGCTGAGATGCATTCATGGTCCTCGGGAAAGCAGAGCATCATTCACTGTTCATCATGCTGACGTCTTCTGGTTGTCACGCAGTTGCCCCACAGGAGGCTGTTTCACCCCGGAGGGCTGGGGGAGGGTAAGGAGGGACTGCAGCTCTGTTGTTTCTGAAAGGTCGATGGAAAAATCTGCTCTGCTGACGTCAAACAGGAGTCACCACATTTTATGTTTATATGTAAATATCCTCACTGATATATATTCTGTTGGTACAGAGACAAACAAACCCAAACTACCAGCCTCAGCGGTCCAGTCGGGATTCCTGCCCCCGTCTCTCCGAGGAAGGCCTTAGAGCCTGACGCTTGGAGGAGGACACTCCTGTAGAATCTCACTTCCACGTCCAGGACCTCCAGGACAGTCGGCCACCATGTGAAGCCGCCAGGTCCAAACTGCTGAGTCATGCTGCAGCTCACGGAGCATTCGAAAAGTCAACAAGGCTCATTGATCAGCTGCTGGACCTGCGGGGGGGTCAAAGGTCAGTGGGGGGTCATGAGGAAGAGGCTGTGGAGGAGTTATTGATTAACCTCATTAACACCTCATCAGGTCTCCTTCAGGAGCTGAAAACACACAAAGAAAACATCACGATCGTCCATCATGGTGGATTTTCTTCCCTCACAGACGAGGGAGCAGCAGAAAAAATGGTCTCCATGGAAACCGCGCCGATCTGATGAGGTGCAATATTTATATTTATATTTATATTTATTGGAGAAGTTAATCTCAGCTTAATGCAAACATGAATGGAGACCTGTCGCCATGGAAACCAGCCATATAGCAGGAAGGTGTGTGTGTGTGTGAGAGAGAGAGCGTGTGTGTCCTGAATCAGTCTGACATATATTAATTTTCCAGACTAGATCTGGAGCTACTTTCACAATGACCCTGATCCAGGTCCTGATCCAGGTCCTGATCCAGGTCCTGATCTTGTGGAGCCTTGAAGGTTTTTCTTCTCAGACCAGGTGTGGTTGATAATGGCCTAGTGGGTCTGAGGGCAGGAGGAGGCGGGGGGGGGGTGGGGTGGGGGGAGGCAGTAGGAGGCCGGCCATAATCCCACTGGGAGCTGTCAGTAAAAGAGGACACGCCCACTGATGACATCATCACTTTTCACAAACGTCGGTACGTTTGTGCTTCACTCAGCAAAGAATAAAGAAAAGTTCAGAAAGATGGAAATCTGTTCTTCGCCTCCTCTTGGGGTCCCGGAGGAGGAGGAGGAAGAAGAGGAGGAGGTGGAGGGTCAGAGGTGGGAGGTCACAGATGGTGGAGGAGATGAAGAGCGACAGTCAGACTCAAACCTCAGACAGGTTTTAATGTCTGCAGACTGAGGAGGAGGAGGAGGAGGAAGAGCGGAAGAGGGGAAACTGTTCATATATGAAAATATGCTTTTTGTAAGAAAATAGTCTGAAGTCTCCTGATCCAGATCCTGATCCAGATCCAGATCCTGATCCAGATCCTGATCCAGATCCTGATCCAGATCTTTGGCAAAATCCTGTTGAAACTGCTTTTTCAGGTTTGGTCCTTGTTACACCTCATTGTTTCATTGCACCTCCTCATTGTTTCATTGCACCTCCTCGTTGTGTTTCATTACACCTCCTCATTGTTTCATTGCACCTCCTCATTGTTTCATTACACCTCCTTGTTGTGTTTCATTACACCTCCTCATTGTTTCATTACACCTCCTCATTGTTTCATTACACCTCCTCATTGTTTCATTGCACCTCCTCGTTGTTTCATTACACCTCCTCATTGTTTCATTGCACCTCCTCATTGTTTCATTGCACCTCCTTGTTGTGTTTCATTACACCTCCTCATTGTTTCATTACACCTCCTTGTTGTGTTTCATTACACCTCCTCATTGTTTCATTACACCTCCTCATTGTTTCATTACACCTCCTCATTGTTTCATTGCACCTCCTCGTTGTTTCATTACACCTCCTCATTGTTTCATTGCACCTCCTCATTGTTCCATTACACCTCCTTGTTGTGTTTCATTACACCTCATTGTTTCATTACACCTCCTCATTGTGTTTCATTACACCTCCTCGTTGTTTCATTACACCTCCTTGTTGTGTTTCATTACACCTCCTCATTGTTTCATTACACCTCCTCGTTGTTTCATTACACCTCCTCGTTGTTTCATTACACCTCCTCGTTGTGTTTCATTGCACCTCCTCATTGTTTCATTACACCTCCTCGTTGTGTTTCATTGCACCTCCTCGTTGTTTCATTACACCTCCTCATTGTTTCATTACACCTCCTCGTTGTTTCATTACACCTCCTCGTTGTGTTTCATTGCACCTCCTCGTTGTGTTTCATTACACCTCCTCATTGTTTCATTGCACCTCCTCATTGTTTCATTACACCTCCTCATTGTTTCATTACACCTCCTTGTTGTTTCATTACACCTCCTCATTGTTTCATTACACCTCCTCGCTCCTTCACCTCCCTTTCAGTTTGATTGACAGTTTTAATTTCATCTTGATCCGTCACTTAGTAAAATGATTTACACACATGAGGTCAGCAAGTAAACACAACATGACAACAACCAACTGTCACCGCAGGCAACAACAACACACACACACACACACACACACACACACACACACACACACACGCACACAGATATAAATCACACACTGCAGGATTTATGTGGTCGTTAGTGATGCAGAGAGAAGCAACACACTCACACACCATCCTGGGAGGTCAGAGGTCATCGTGACACAATTGTGGCTGCAGGCAGAGAGAGAGCGTCCTCTCAGAGATAAACCACCACCACCACCATCATCATCATCATCATCATCACAGACATAAAGTATAAACGGTACAAAACGAGACGGTCCACCTTCAGGCTGCAGGAACCGTTCATGGCTCAGATTGTGTGGCGCGATGCTCCTGAGTGTCCCCAGTGAACAAGGACAGGTAGGAACTCATGTTAGATCAATGAAATCATCCAAGTCAGGTCAAAACACACGCACACACGCAGAACCACCAATAACTGGACTGGGAGAGAATTTACAGACTCCACCAACTCATAAGGAAGAAGGGTCTAGTGTGTGTGTGTGTGTGTGTGTGTGTGTGTGTGTGTGTGTGTGTGTGTGTGTGTGCGTGCGTGCGTGTGCGTGTGTGTGTGCGTGCGCGCATGTGTTAATCCTGCTTTATTAAACTCAGCAGCCCAACCTTCACTCATTAAACTGTCACTGTCTGCAGGCAATATAACACACACACAATTAAAACAGCGCTTTAATTAAATGGGTTTTTTTTCTTGTCAGGAGAGACAAGATTAATTATTTATTTCTTCAGAACAAAAGAAAAATATTGCAAAATAAAATTTCCTGAAGACCCCCGGCCAGCTCAGCTGGTAGAGCATGAGACTCGCAATCTCAAGGTAGAGGGTTCATGTCCCACGCCGGGCGCCACCTTCCTGTGGGCTCTCCTGCAGGAAGGTTCTTAATGGGTGCAATGTGAGCTGGGTGACGGTGCTCAGACTGACACCCCCACCACCCGAAAACGGAGAAGATGGAGGGATGGATGGAAAATCTCCTGAATTAATCAGTTTCCCTTAAAATGAACACGTCTTCATTCATCGCCGCAGGATTCCGTCAGTCCCGCTGAAACAGTGTTGTACGTTTCTTCTGCTGCTCTTCCTCGTGTGGTTCCTCAGGTAGGCCCACTGTCTCCACCTAGTGGTGGGAGTCATGATGGCAGCAGCAGTGGAGGAAGTCTGTGTGTGTGTGTGTGTGTGTGTGTGTGTGTGTGTGTGTGTGTGTGTGTGTGTGTGTGTGTGTGTGTGTGTGTGTGTGTGAGAGCTCAGCTGACTCACAGAGCCCTCCCGCCGTTGTCTGTTTGGGCTCTTTAGTCTTCTGTTGAACTGGTTTAGTGTCGGCTTAGCCCGGATTATCTCAGTCTCCAGACAACACACGGTGTTGAGCTGTTTGAACATAATTCCTTTCTTGTGTTGCTTAAATAGTTGTGGAATAAATATTAGATGAGAAGTTGATGACAGAGCATCTGTGATGGACGGTACAATGCAATTATTTTACCCAAAAAGATCCTGGTAATTTAATTAATACAAATGTGTTTTTTGGTAGTTTTTTTTTGACCATTTAAACATGTTTATATTGAATTATTCAGCTTCTAGGGTAAATATTCCACTCAAGTTTGAGATCTTAGAGTTGCAGAAGCTGCAGGAGACTGAAAGATTTTTAGGTTGTGGAAAAAGATTTATTGTGTCTGCTGGTTCTCTACACCCAGCTGCACCCTGATGGAGCTCTGCTGCCCTCTGCTGCACACACACACACACACACACACACACACACACACACACGGAACTACAGGACAGCGCCCCCTACAGACATGGTTGTATGAGAGTTTCTGTGATCCAGGTCGACCCGCCCGTCTGCTCGGCCTCAGCACAGTGACTCAGTGTTTTGGCTGTGAACCAGCAGATTCCTGCTCCTCTGGCAGGGTGTGACGGTGTGTGTGAGGACGAGAGAGCGACACAGTGTCAGTCTGTTCACACACTCCTCACTCCGCGGTGATATCCTGTCGGCAAACACACGGTTGTTGGGTGTGTTTCTGCAGCTTCAGATCTTTTGTTGGAAACTTGTTACAGCTTTGCTAACATGCGTGGAAACCGAAGTTCACATTTCATCCTGTTTCACACGCTGGAAAACTTTTTTAATACTTTAAAAACATATAACTAAATAAAAATAAACAGCGCTGGAACAAATGATAGCCAAAGAGGTCAGAGTTCAGTAAAAATGAGAAATCCTACCTGCAATGATAGTTTAGTAATTCAGAAAAAAGTTTTTTTTTTTCCTCCACAAAATTTAAACTTCCTACTTTTTCTCCTTAATAGAAGAATACAAGAGCAACCCCAGGCTTCTCTTCAGCGCTGTAGCCAGGCTGACAAAAAGACACATCTTCATCCAACCTCATGTCCCTTTAAGTTTGAGCAGAAATTACTTTGTAAACTTCTTTAACCACAAAATCCTAACTATTAGATATAGAATTGAAGACATACTCCCCAAAGCTGTAACAGATCTATTAACCACATGTTCAGATTTGTCAGAACCTGATTTACAACATGTCTGTTAGCGCTCATCGCAAAGCTCTGCAGGCTTCTTCCCATTTAAAGGGTCATACAGTACTTAAATGAGATTGAAATGAAAACTTCTGAAAGCTTTGCGTGTAAATGGAGTCAAGGTTCTGGTGGAAAAATCGTAGCTTCTTGCTGAAGCTCAAACATTTGTGACGTCATCATGGGTTTTAGTTTCCATGGCAAAACGTAATAACACGCTGCAAATACTGAACAAGAAGCAATGAAAGAAAAACCTAGAGATATTGACACACACGGGTGTGTTTGTGTGCGCGTGCTTGCGTGTGACCATGCGTGTGTGTGTGTGTGTGTGTGTGTGTGTGTGTGTGTGTGTGTGTGTGTGTGTGTGTGTGTGTGTGTGTGTGTGTGTGTGTGTGTGTGTGTGTGTGTACACTCTTATGTAAATATATAAATATAAATATGTGTATGTGAGTGTGAGTTTGTGTGTGTATGTCTTAGTGTCTATTCATGTGCATATGGGTGTGGTCTGTGTGAATATATGTCTCTGTGTTGAAAAGTGTGTGTGTGTTTGAGTGTGCGTGTGCATGCACTCTTCTGTAAATATATTTATCTGCATGTGAGTTTGTGTGTCTGTTTATGTCTATTTGTTAGTGTTTATACGTGTGTGTGTGCGCATGTGTGTGTGTGTGTGTATGTGTATTTGTGTGTGTATGTGTGTGTATGTGAATGTGTATGTGTGTGTGTATGTGTGTGTGTGTGTGGGTGTGGTCTGCGTGTGTGAACAGGGTGAGGCTCACAAGCAGAGTAACAACATCACTTTGCAGTTTGAAGCTCTCAAGTGAACTCAGGTACATGTTTCTCTTCTAACTTGGTGTGTTTTACCGTTTTTACTGTGTGTGTGTGTGTGTGTGTGTGTGTGTGTGTGTGTGTGTGTGTGTGTGTGTGTGTGTGTGTGTGTGTGTGTGTGTGTGTGTGTGTGTGTGTGTGTGTGTGTGTGTGTGTGTGTGTGTGTGTGTGTGTGTGTGTGGCTGTGTTTTAGTGTTTTGACTATGTATGTGTGTTTTACTTTGTTTGTGTTCGTTTTAACTATTTTTGTGTGTGCGCGTGTGTTTGTCTGTGGTCGAGTGTGCATATGTTTTTTTGTGTGTGTGTGTGTGTGTGTGTGTGTGTGTGTGTGTGTGTGTGTGTGTGTGTGTGTGTGTGTGTGTGGTGACAGTGATTAGAAAGGCTGTTGGTGTTCGATTCCTGAAGAGCATCAACATGAATTTGTTGTTTTCAAAGTTCTGTAAAAACCATGGCAACAGCTGACCGCGGGGCCGCATAAAGTGACCTGACGTGACAAAAACAGGAAGAGTAGAGATTGAAATTGTTACAAAACAGAAGCAACTCAGAATCATAACAAATGATCCTTTATTCATCTCGCAAATGGAGAAATTTACAAACAATAGAGACAATAGAAATAACAATAAAATGTAAAAAATATAGTTTCATATCCATGAAGCGTGCATGCTCAAATAGTTTAACTCAACGGGAAACCTTTTTTATTCCAGTCAGACAGGCCACTCCATCAGTCGAAATACAAAAGTATGAAGTTTCTTGTTGCCATGACAACGGAGGTTTGTTTTGCACATGGCCGTGTCAATGTTCAGCTCGTGTGTTCACATAAGGAACCAGAGGAATTTGTGTCTGATGAGCCAACCTGCAGCTCGTTTGGGTCCGAGAAGGAAAGACGGAGAGGTTTAGTGGCGAGAGGAGAAGTGAGGAGGAGGAAGATGATGTGAAGCTCTCATGTTGGGACTCGTCTCTCCGCTCCCTCACTCCTTCTCCTCCTTCATCACCGTCACCTAATTTCTCCTATTCTCTGTGTTGCAGGATGTCCGGGTTTGATGTGAGTCTGGTTTTCTCTCGATTTCTATGAACTCACCACGTGTCATGTCATAACCATTAAAATTAATCTGTTCTTAAAAATCGACGAGTCAGCATTTTAGTTTTTTCATGTTGAGTTGAAGGAATTGGTTCAATATGATATGATATGATATGATAAATAATGATAATTCCCTGTTTTTCCTGACATCGAACTAACCTCGTCTCTCTCTGCAGCTGTTCGATGCGGTTGACGATCCCAACAGTGGATCAGCATCTGGATCCAATCAGCCGTCGTGGCCAGGTAGGATCCCTGAACATATGATGACGCTGCTGATATTTACTGGTCGGCCCAGTTAACAATCTCAAGTCGTATTTCTCACGGTCACACAAATCAAAGTCTAATAAATGGATTCGTTATTACGGGATGAATGTGTATCCATTGACATCGGCGTCTTTAATTGTGAAAAGACGTCCAGAATCCAACCAAATTTGTGGAACATAAACAGAATTAGAATTTCAGTCTGTGTGACATTTAACAGCTCTTATGTGAGTTAAACTGGACTTTGTACATGAAGAGAACATGAGCTGGTAGCGATGCTTCTCACAGTTTAGTCATAGAAATTAGTAAATGTTATCATATTTTTCTTGAATCCTTGAGGAACGTCACAAGAAAAAAAAGACTGGCGAGGGACAAAATGAAGCAGGACAATAAACTGTCTGAAATGAAACTGAGAGTCGACCTCATCTGGTCTACAGGTCCATCCGGAGGTGCAGGTCCGTGGTCGGGGAATCAGTCTGGAGAGGCAGGATTATGGCCAGGAGCCCAATCAGGGGACGGAGGCATGTGGCCTGGAGGCCCTGGAGGCCCTGGAGGAGGGTCAAATCCCACACCTGGAGGGTGGCCGAGTCCTGCACCTGGACCTGCACCTGGAGGGTGGCCGGGTCCTGCACCTGGACCTGCACCTGGAGGGTGGCCGGGTCCTGCACCTGGACCTGCACCTGCACCTGGAGGAGGCACCCCACCCGCACGTTCATCCAACCAGAGTCTGGTGAGACAGAAGGACACACAGAGACACTTCAGGTCAGACGTGGTAAACATCTGCTTTCTTTTGTCCAGTCGGTTCCTTACAGACTGAAACTACAGAACGGCGTCCATGACGGGCTGCTCATCAGCATTAAAGGAGTCATCAAACCCAACGCCGACAAGTCAGTACCAACACCCACAGATGTTGGACCAATAGGAACGATGAGTTAAATCAAAGGTGGACAGAATGAAGGACCTCTTGAGGACTGACGGTCTCTGTTTCAGGGTCACAATGGATCTGAGCACTAAAGGAGACATCGCCTTCCACTTCAACATTCGCTTCAACGAGGGCGGTCGGCAGGTGATCGTCAGGAACAGCTGCCAGAGTAAGAAGTGGGGCCAGGAGGAGCGAAACCTGGCGAGCTTTCCCTTCGCCCGTGGAAATAAGTTCGAGGTGAGACTCTTCAGAGCGTTGAGAGATCTCTGTGTGTCCACCAGCGGCTCACTGGAGGTTTGTGCTTCTACCGTTGCAGATGGAATACTTGTGCACCTCCTCTGAGTTCAAGGTGTCCGTCAACCGCTCCTCCGTGCTGACGTTCAAACACCGCGTCACCGACCTGAGGTCCATCAACACCCTCTCCATCTACTACGACCTGGACCTGGTCAGTGTCGACCAGAGGACTCGGTAGTCAGGAACAGCCGGGATCTAGCAGAAGTCCAGCGGAGACCCGGCAGGGAGCCGCTGCAGGTCCACACACTGACCTCTGCAGATAAAAACAACTACTGGAACACCGGACTCTCCAGAGAGACTACATAAGAACTTTAAATATAAAGTTTCAATTACAAACTTTAGGATCTTTTATCAATAAAGATCAACTGAGATCAACTGGGGATCGATCAGAGATCTGACGAAGATCTAATTCATTATAGAAATAATGATCCTAGCAGAGATCCACCCTGGATCCACACGGGATCCACCAGAGATCTGCTGGGGATCTACCGCAGACCTGTTGTAGTTATGAAATACTTCAATAAAGAACCTCTCAGATTCAAACGTACACAAAGTGAAATGTCGTCCTCTCTCTAGAAAACTCTTCTACGTCTTTATTTTTCACATTTGTGGGGTTTTTTGTCAACTGACGACAAAAAACATTAAACATTAAAATAACAACAAAAAAAATCCATCTGTGTCTCTCATGAGTTCCTTTTAATTGTTGAAGTCAAACACACCAAGACAATCTCAGTGCCTTCAAGGAAGTGCGTGTGTGTGTGTGTGTGTGTGTGTGTGTGTGCGTGCGTGTGCGTGTGCGTGTGCGTGCGTGCGTGTGTGTGGATGTGGGTGTGGGTGTGGGTGTGATGCTCAGGAGGAGATTTAAACTCAACGTCAGTCTGCAGTGACTTGGCAGCCTTTCGGTAACCTCAGGTACGTCTTCGTCTTCGTCTTCTTCTTTTCCTCCTCCTCCTCGTTGTCTATCATCATGTTTGGTTCTGGGGGTGGCACGGTGGTGTAGTGGTTATCAATTATGGGAAGGTTTTCATGTTTTGTGTGTGTGTGTTTGTTGCCCCCAACAGTGTGGAATTTGAGGTTAGTTTTGTGATTCTAATTGTCCTGCATGTGTGAATGTGTAAGTGTGTGTTGGTCCGGGGATGGACTGCTCAGACTCTGTCAGCTGGAATCAGATCATCACTCTGAAACTCTGAGCTGAATAAAAACGTTCTGAAGATGAATGTTTGGCTTCAGCCTCTTTACAAATACTGTGTTCTTTCCTGTGCTGCTGATTTCAATAACTCTTCTCCTCTGACTCTTCCTCTGATCTCTCGGTCTCAGTTTTCACGTTTTACTTGATTGTCTGAAGTCAAACTGCATACTGTGTTTTATCAGCGGTGACGAGCAGAGAGTGGAACATCCCGAATCTCAAGTTACCTTCAACCAAGTGCAGGTGAGTCACAAACAGGTGACGGTGCTGATAAAGCCTTTGAGGACACACCCTCTCACTGCACACACACACACACACACACACACACACACACACACACACACACACACACACACACACACACACACACACACACACACACACACACACACACACACACACACACACACACACACATAATTTCACTCATGGAACCTCATCACTGCTGTCTATATGAGAGAGATTAAACATGCTTTCATTCTTCCTAATGTTTCCTGTGACAGAGAACTAACCACAGACGGTGAGAGTCTGCAGCATGTGGTCATCAGGAGGAGACTCAGGTACGACCACTATCATCCAAACTCAGCACTCTGATGCTCCCCCACTACGACCAGGGGTCACCAAAGTCACAACGTTCAAATTCACATGAATCAGAGTGAGGCCAATGAGATAACACCGGGGTCGGTCTGTGTTGAACTGTAACCGCAGGACAATCAGACGCCCCCTCCTGGCCAGGAGCTCCGTCTGGAGGTGGAGGACCATGGTCTGGAGGTGGTGAATCCAACCCAAACCAGCCAGCATGGCCGAGTCCCGCAAACCCTGGAGCTGGTGGGTGGGGAAGTCCTTCACCTGCACCAACACCTGCACCAACACCTGCACCGGCACCCCAACGTAATATGGTGAGACTCTTGGACAAACAGTTCTACACTCAGTATGTAGACAGTCAGACAGAAAGTCCAACCAGAGTCTGGTGAGACAGAAGGACACACAGAGACACTTCAGGTCAGACGTGGTAAACATCTGCTTTCTTTTGTCCAGTCGGTTCCTTACAGACTGAAACTACAAAACGGTGTCCATGACGGGCTGCTCATCAGCATTAAAGGAGTCATCAAACCCAACGCCGACAAGTCAGTACCAACACCCACAGATGTTGGACCAACAGGAACGATGAGTTAAATCAAAGGTGGACAGAATGAAGGACCTCTTGAGGACTGACGGTCTCTGTTTCAGGGTCACAGTGGATCTGAGCACTAAAGGAGACATCGCCTTCCACTTCAACATTCGCTTCAACGAGGGCGGTCAGCAGGTGATCATCAGGAACAGCTGCCAGAGTAAGAAGTGGGGCCAGGAGGAGCGAAACCTGGCGAGCTTTCCCTTCGCCCGTGGAAAAGAGTTCGAGGTGAGACTCTTCAGAGCGTTGAGAGATCTCTGTGTGTCCACCAGCGGCTCACTGGAGGTTTGTGCTTCTACCGTTGCAGATGGAATACTTGTGCACCTCCTCTGAGTTCAAGGTGTCCGTCAACCGCTCCTCCGTGCTGACGTTCAAACACCGCGTCACCGACCTGAGGTCCATCAACACCCTCTCCATCTACAACGACCTGGACCTGGTCAGTGTCGACCAGAGGACTCGGTAGTACGGAACAGCCGGGATCAAGCAGAAGTCCAGCGGAGACCCGGCAGGGAGCCGCTGCAGGTCCACACACTGACCTCTGCATCACACATGAAGACAAACGTCATCCTCTGCAGGAAAACTCTGCAGTTCTACGTCTTTTATTTCATTTTTTTTAAGTGCCGTTTTTAAAAACTGAGAACAAAAACAATGAAGAATCAATAAAATGAAAACAAGAAAACAATCTGTTGTTTTAATGTGTTATTTTAATCTGATGTGAAATGTTGTGTGTGTGTGCGTGTGTGTGTGTGTGTGTGTGTGTGTGTGTGTGTGTGTGTGTGTGTGTGTGTGTGTGTGTGTGTGTGTGTGTGTGTGTGTGTGTGTGTGTGTGTGTGTGTGTGTGTGTGCGTGTGTGTGATACAACTGTGAGCGTTTTTCAGAATATACGCATGTAGATTGAGGATGAAATTGACCCTATCTCATTAGATTTCATTATGTTTGTATTCTACATATTCCAACATGCATTTCTACGTGAACATCACTTACTGTAGGATGAAGTAACTTTTTGAAACTCAGCACAATATCAGTAATATTAGTAGACTGGTGCAGTGGTCATTTATCAAATACTTGAACATTCATAATAACAGTTGTAGGAAATCAACAGCTCTGCCGTGTTAATAAACCTTTAGAAAACTGTAACACTTTGGCCTCGTAGTTTCCCTTTAAAACGACTCGTAAAGTTCACCTTTAGCATCCCTTGTCACACTGGAGATGAAAATCCTTTTAAAAATCATATTTTTCTATAAATTCATTATTTAAAGAAAGCAGGCGACTTGGTCTAAGTCTATTAGGAAAGCCTGTGAAATGGTAAGTGAGTTTCATCAGCAGGTTCAGGGAAGCAGGGTTATGATCTGTTATAAAGGTCTGAATTTGGTATAAATAATTCATGATGTCAGTCTTTAGTACTTTCGTAAAATAAATCTATATAAAGGTATGTTACTGTGATGGGATCATGTAAAAAAAAAAAGAAATGATCAAAAAGTATCAGCTTATATATGTAGGTTTGGTCATTTGTCAGCATTCATATCCATGTTGGTTTGTGGTGGGCGTGTGTGTGTTCATTCTATCTATTTTTAAAATGCAGATGTCCACCTCTGCGGCCACGCCACCATTGAACATGCTGACCCAGTGTCTTCCAAGGTAAATAAGGTACGTGGCCTCGCACCAACACACTAACAGGCTTCAGCCAATCGTGAACTTTAGGATTAGACGATTGAGTAAAAACTACAATCTGAAATGTGTTGATTTTTTTTTTATATCAAATTAAATATTTTGTATTTCAATGTTCTTGTCATTTTTGTCCAGGATGAGTAATTTAAATGTTTTCCTAAATTGACAAAATAACCATACACACCGCGCACTGTGTGTATGCATTGGTGTGTGTGTGTGTGTGTGTGTGTGTGTGTGTGTGTGTGTGAGACTCTGAGCTGAATAAAAACGTTCTGAAGATGAATGTTTGGCTTCAGCCTCTTTACAAATACTGTGTTCTTTCCTGTGCTGCTGATTTCAATAACTCTTCTCCTCTGACTCTTCCTCTGATCTCTCAGTCTCAGTTTTCAGGTTTTACTTGATTGTCTGAAGTCAAACTGCATACTGTGTTTTATCAGCGGTGACGAGCAGAGAGTGGAACATCCCGAATCTCAAGTTACCTTCAACCAAGTGCAGGTGAGTCACAAACAGGTGACGGTGCTGATAAAGCCTTTGAGGACACACCCTCTCACTGCACACACACACACACACACACACACACACACACACACACACACATAATTTCACTCATGGAACCTCATCACTGCTGTCTATATGAGAGAGATTAAACATGCTTTCATCCTTCCTAATGTTTCCTGTGACAGAGAACTAACCACAGACGGTGAGAGTCTGCAGCATGTGGTCATCAGGAGGAGACTCAGGTACGACCACTATCATCCAAACTCAGCACTCTGATGCTCCCCCACTACGACCAGGGGTCACCAAAGTCACAACGTTCAAATTCACATGAATCAGAGTGAGGCCAATGAGATAACACCGGGGTCGGTCTGTGTTGAACTGTAACCGCAGGACAATCAGACGCCCCCTCCTGGCCAGGAGCTCCGTCTGGAGGTGGAGGACCATGGTCTGGAGGTGGTGAATCCAACCCAAACCAGCCAGCATGGCCGAGTCCCGCAAACCCTGGAGCTGGTGGGTGGGGAAGTCCTTCACCTGCACCAACACCTGCACCGGCACCCCAACGTAGTAGATGGACTGTCAGTTGGTAGACAATCCGACAGACAGTAAGATAGAAAATTGTACCGACAGTGGGACAGGTAGTCAGATAGACAGTGAGTAGGACAGGTTGGTGGACAGTCAAACAGACAGACTGTACAAGCAGTATTACAGAAGAGACAGTTGGACAATCAGTAGGACAGACACAAGGACATATTTGCCAACATTTGGTTCTTCTGTCCTTGTCAATAGTTGGTTCCCTACACGGACACTCTGACAAATGGAGTTCATGACAAACTGCTCATCACCATCACTGGAACCATCAACCGTTCAGAATGCTTCAGAGTTGTGTGGGTACCTCAGCAGCTCACTGACAGATCGTGGTCTCACTGTTGCAGTTGGAGATCCGATCCACCCCCAATGAGTATAAAGTGGCCGTCGTTGGCTCCCACCTGCTGTCGTACACACACCGGATTACTGACCTGAAATCCATCACCAGCATCGGCATCTACGACAGTGGCGGGCCGTGCACTTCAGACTGAGGCCTGCACAATTGCTGGTCTGACTCAATCCACCCCCTCAATAACTTTTTTATGGCTACAAAAACCATGTTGTCATGCAGAAATGCAGTATAAAAAGCCTTTGCATTACAGATAGATACTCGTGTAGCCAGAATAAATACCTTTATGAATGAAAAAAATCCAAATTCAGTCCCACCTTCAGCTGGAGCTGCATAAAATAGGGACTGCATTTCCCAAAACTTCTGAGGGTCGAGGACGGTGACAAACGTCAGCTTTTCGTGGTCTTGAAAATAATATAATGGCAAATAATATAAACCTGAATCCTGCCATGGAGTTTGTAGTGAGCGCAGATAAATTGCACCGGACCTCTGCGCTCGAGTGCTGCGGTGCGTTCAATGACCTCTTGGAAAAGTCTGTCTTGAAAATTGTTTTGACAAAAAATCTGCAACCAAATGTCTTTATCTTCTTCTTTAGTCCATGTGGGTTGATAAAACCACAATTAAATAAACACAACTATATTTTTGTTCATGCAGCTGCTACAGATGCAGCCAGCGCTGGAGAGTGAACTCTCTGACGATCCAATCAGAGGGCTTGAATACACTGATGTCACGCTAGGCTTTCTAGAAGGCCCTGAGTCGTCAATATCAAAATCTGATTGGTTGAAGCAGCAGCGTGACTGACACTTGTTGTACACTGCAGAATTGAAAGTGAAGCCTCAGGCAGATTTCTTTACCCGACAACAGGTGATGGCTAAACTGTGGTTAAAAGCTTTAATATGGGAGGACTCGTCTGGAAGCAGCGCAGCTGGCCGAGGCAGAAGCTATGAGAGGAAGCAGACATTTAATAAGTATTCATGGACAAAATATAATCAACATCAGTCTGCGACTCTGATATTTTTTCTTAGGCCTTCAGAGAAGCCTTGCAGGCCCTGACGGCCCGCCACTGATCTACGAGGACCTCAAACTGACCAGCATCGAAATGAAGACAGAGAACTGAAGACCTGAAGAGCCACCAGAAATGTATTGATGATTCAGTAAAGATCCTGTGATCTACAGTTTCACTTATAAATCCAGTTCAGAATGAAATGAGATCTTCTAGAGGACAAATTCAGATCTGATTCAAGTCTACTTAAAACCCAGAAGAGATCTTTTGTAGATCTACTTTAGATTAACCAGAGATATACCAATGAATTATATGAATCCTTGCGGAAAATCTACAACAGATCTATTTAGATCCACAAAGAATCGAAAGCAGATCCAATAGAATCTTCTTTATATCTGATGGCAATCTACTGATGTTCTTCTTGAGATCTACCAGAGCACTACTGGAGTACCATTCTGTATCCATTTGAGATCTCCGTTAGATCTAACAGATCAATTAGATCTCTTGGGATCTGCTATATATCTATCAGATCTACTTCAGATTTTAAAAACTAAATGGTGATCCAATGAACTCAAATGGAGATCTGCTGTTGATGTGATATTTCTATTCGAGAATCTCAATAGATCTACTCTGGATCTACAGTAGATTGATAGTGGATCTTGTGAAAAAGATGATTCTCAGAACATTACTGGTGGATCTGTTGTAGATTCTGCTGCTCGGTGGGGCAGTGGTTAGCTCTCGCCTCACAGCAAGAAAGTCGTGGGTTCAAATCCAGCCGGGGCCTTTCTGTGTGGAGTTTGCTTGTTCTCCCTGTGTGTGTTTGGGTTTCCTCTGGGTACTCCAGTTTCCTCCCACATCCCCATAAAAACATGCACTGGGTACCTGAGCAAGACCCTCGGCCCCTCCTCCAGCTCCCCCCGAAGCACTGCTCTGTACGGCTGCTTCCGAGGGGTAAATCGGTATCATTTCACTATGTTAGTGACTGTGGTGGTTGTTAATGTTGTATGTGAGAAATAAATAAAACATTTTAATAAAATTAAAAATCATTTTGACACAGTGGAGATAAAACCAGGATTACAGAATATCCTCATCTTTCTGTTGTTCTTCATGTCTGCTCATGAAATAAACCATTTGTCTGGTCGAGTGTGTTTGTGTGTGTGTTTGATGGCCTGTTTCAGTCCTTCACCTGCAGGGTGTGGGAGAGTTTCAGTACCTGAGGAAGTGGATCTGTACCTCTGAGCGGAGCGGCTCAGTTTGACTGCAGATTAGTGTGAAGTTCTTGGAGGAGGGTGGAAGTTCTATCAGTCACCTGATTGGAGGGACGACAGATCAATATCGGTTACATGCAAAGTAGTGTGTCATCAGCGTATGGGGAGGAGGAGGGTCACTGATCGTGTGTGTGTGTGTGTGTGTGTGTGTGTGTGTGTGTGTGTGTGTGTGTGTGTGTGTGTGTGTGTGTGTGTGTGTGTGTGTGTGTTTGTGTAACCCTATTGTCATTGTCTTCTCTGCTGCAAAATAACAGCTGAAATCACAAGTCATTAGGAATAAATTGGTGCGTGTGTGTTTTTAGGTGTTTCTGTCTGAATGTGTCCATATTTAGGTGTGGCCTTCATGAGTATATGCCCTGTGTGTGTGTGTGTGTGTGTGTGTGTGTGTGTGTGTGTGTGTGTGTGTGTGTGTGTGTGTGTGTGTGTGTGTGTGTGTGTGTGTGTGTGTGTGTGTGTGTGTGTGTGTGTGTGGGTGTGGTCTGCTTGTGTGAACAGGGTGAGGCTCGACAGAAAGCTGGAAAACTGTCGCACAGCATCAGATTGCAGCTTGAAGCACTCAGGTGATCTCAGGTATGTCTCCGTCTTCTACCACTGTATGTTAGTTTGTGTGTTGGTTTGTGTGTTTTTTTCGTGTGTGTGTTGGTTTGTGTGTGTTTTTCCAAAATGTTTCCAATGTTCCGCACTGAGGACAGTTTATTTCCACCGAGAGCTCGCAGAACACAGACTTCTTTCACTGAACTGTACAAAACATGTCTTGTTTAGGGGTGTGTGTGTGTGTGTGTGTGTGTGTGTGTGTGTGTGTGTGTGTGTGTGTGTGTGTAGTGAAGACAAACCCATAATAACCTCTTACCGTCTCACCATGTAAAACAAAGATAAAAGGTGTGACTGTGGTGTAAAGTGTAGAATTTAAAACTTGTGTATTATGATAAATTCCATGTGTTGGATTTTCTCGTTCTCTTTTCCTGATGGTGCTGATTGGTCAATGTGAATGTTGACGATGTGACTGTGTAGTGAAGCATTGCAGCCCGAATTATCTCAAAACTGCCCCCTACAGGAGGGTAGGGGTGGCACGGCGGGGCATGTTTCACTCGCAGAGGTTTGGCCACACACTGAATCATGTCTCCTCCTCTTTTGCAGAGACGGAGACAAGATGTTCCAATCCGTAAGTTTAACTTTTCCACATTAAAAGAAATCACATATGAAAAAAAAAGCCAGAAACAAATCATTTGAAATTAGAAACACAAAATTAAAAAAACAACACAAACATTTCCTCGAGACAGAAAGTAGACGATCCTGAATTTGCAGTGTCTTTAAACGACATGTTTACAGGAGTAAGTCGCACTCATGTTGCTGCTTGATGTCCAACATTCCTAAGGAATATATGCGTGAACACACCTTCGGTCTACACACACACACACACAAACACACACACACACACACACACACACACACACACACACACACACACACACACACACACACACACACACACACACACACACACACACCTCACTAAGGCACACAGCAAACAAAGGCTGCACAAGCCCTTGTTTGTCCTACTGTTACCTGTGACAGTGAAAGAACTAACCAACTGTGTGTGTGTGTGTGTGTGTGTGTGTGTGTGTGTGTGTGTGTGTGTGTGTGTGTGTGTGTGTGTGTGTGTGTGTGTGTGTGTGTGTGTGTGTGCTACAGGGCGGTGATGGCATGTGGCCTGCAGGAGGATCAGGTAAACCTTCAGACAGTTTGGGTCTATGTTTCATTTGAGCTGTGAACACCTTGACAAAGTGCTGAGGACGCACAGCAAATTTTAATTTTGATTTTAAATTAAACCACAGCTCAACCAAATAACCCCACCTGGCCATCTGGAGGAGGGTCCAACCCGACACCAGGAGGGTGGCCGTCTGCCCCACAAGGAGGAGGGTCCCACCCGACTCCAGGGGGGTGGCCAAGTGGAGGAGGGTCTATCCCGACCCCAGGAGGGTGGCCATCCGGCCCAAGTGGAGGAGGGGCCCACCCGACCCCAGGAGGGTGGCCTTCCGGCCCAAGTGGAGGAGGGTCCCACCCGACCCCAGGAGGGTGGCCAAGTGGAGGAGGGTCTAACCCAACCCCAGGAGGGTGGCCATCCGGTCCAAGTGCTCCATCTGCACCTTCGTCCCGAAAGGAAATGGTAAGACAGTTGACTCGGACAGAGCTACAGAGGGACACATCTTTGAGCAGCTATGACCCAAATGTTGGTGGTCTGACCCTCACCCTACCATGTCCTTGCACTGGTAAAACACTGAACTTTGGTCCTGAAGGTTATTCAAGCAGATCCCATTGCAGCTGTTGGTGTGTGAATACAGTGTTGGTCTGTTGCGATGACTGAAACAGTAAAATGTGCTTCATATGTGAAGTTAATTTACCGTGTAAACAGCTGTCTCTTGTTTCCTTGGTGACAGCGAGTTCCCTACAAAGACACTCTGCTCAACGGAGTTTATGACAAACTGCTCATCACCATTACTGGAACGATCAAATCCAATCCGCAAAAGTCAGTAACAAGACATCGACTGGGATCAGTCAAACAGGAAGTGGAAAAAGAAGAACCTGACTGTCAGCATTTGTGTTTCAGGTTCAGCATTGATCTGTGTAAAGGACGTGACATCGCCCTTCACTTCAATCCTCGATTCAACGAGAATGGCCGGCAGGTGATTGTCATGAACAGCTTCAATGGAGGAAGATGGGGCCAAGAACAGCGAGAATCGCGATTTCCCTTTGTCAGCGGTCAACGGTTTGAGGTCGGACTCTCTGGAGACAAAATATTGATCCTCAGGTTCAGAGGAGTGTGGGTACCTCAGCAGCTCACTGACAGATTGTGGTTTCACTGTTACAGATGAAGATTCTGTGCACCTCCAGTGAGTACAGAGTGGCCGTCAATGGCTCCCACCTGTTGTCGTACAGACACCGGATCACGGACCTGAGGGCCATCAACAGCATCAACATCTACTATGACCTGGACCTGACCAATGTCAAAATGGAGACCCTACCCTGAGAGACAATCCTAATCGCCTAAACATCTACTGAGAATCAATACAGACCTACTGAGGATCTCCCAAATCTCTAAAAGGAATTCTTCCCAGAGATTTCTGCAGATCCTTAAAATCAAATAGTTTGGGTTTTTTTTCACCGACTTTAGATCTTTTACATATATACTGGAGGTCAAGCAGAGATCCACTCAGAAATGAATTGTACATTATATTATAGATCAACCACCTATTCACCAAGGAGCCCCAGAACTCTATAATGGATCCTAACTTAAAGATCCTATAGAGATCCATCACAGGTCTACTGATGGAGAGACACATTGGAGATCAACAGTAGAGCTTCCTTGAAATTTATTGTATGACTCCTGCAGATGTACAGTAAATATAGAATATTTTTTGCTGACACAGGTTATATGACATAATGAAAGATACAACATACTAAACTGCATTATTAAAATTTTTTAACAAAAAGTACAGTGTACCTCTGTAGCTCTTGATATGAAACAATACGAGATTTACATAATAGTTTGAGTTGATCCTCAGGAAGTGAAGTCACCCACAGATTTATTGACAGGTTACTCACAAAATAAAAAGTTTTTCTGCTTGAATTTGAGTTTGATTGTGTTTCTGTTGGATAAAACTGACGTCTGGCTTCTCTGTCACCTGTCGTCACCGCTCTTCTTTTGCCATCAACTCTCAACACTTTTTATCACCTGTTATCACTTGTCATAATGGGTTTGCTAGAATTCTTAAAACTGTAGTGCTGGTTTTGGACTGGTTATGGTGGACTGGCTCAGAACTGGTTACGGATTGATTTTGGACAGTTTATGAACTAATTTGTGTCTGGTTCCTGACTGCTTTTGCTGACTGATTCCTGACTTGTTGACTAGTCTTTGCTGGGTTTAAGACTGGTTTTGGACTGATCTTGGACTTGTGTTGGATTGAGTTTCTTCTTTGTCTGGACTGATTTGTGGGTGGTCTCAGACTGGTTTTGGATTGGTTTCTGTCTGATTTCAGAATGGTTTTGGACTGGTTTGTAACTGGTTTAATATGGTTTCTGGACTGATTATTGACTGCTTTTGAGTGGTTATGGACTGCTTTTGAACTGGTTGACGACTAGATTTGCACTGGCTATGTACTGGTTATGGATTGGTTTGTGGGTAGTTTTGGACTGGCACTGTACTGGTTTTGGGCTGGTATGTGAGTAGTTTAAGACTGGCTATATACTAGTTTTGGATTGGCTATGTACTGGTTATGGATTAGTTCCTGGCTGGTTGTGGACAGGTTTAGTTTTGGGCTGGTTTGCTGGTTTGAGATTGGTTATGGGCTGGATTGGTCTTCCATATTCGATGTGTTCAAACTGTTTCTGACCGTGTTCGGTCGGACTTTCAGGAACTCTTTGGAATGTTTACAAATGTAATTTTGCTCACAATAATCACCATAGATATATTATGTCTATGATAATGACGATGTGATATTCTCAATACATTACTTCCGGTTTGTAAGACAGCTCGTGATAATGACTATCTTCGTCGGCGCCTTACGTCATCACGCACGGCGGCAGACAGGTTGACGTCTTGGGTTGTAGTCCTTGCAGAGGAGCGGACTGTGTCGTAGACGCTCCGTGCGAAGCGACGTTAAACGTTAAAACGCGTATTTACCGAGCAGCGGACCGACCGCAGCGGGGTGACGCTCTCACGTCACCGGGAGACGGGAGGAGACAAGCCGCGGCCGCTGCCAGCAGCTGTTTGTCCTCCAGCGGAGCGTCCCGGGAAGGACTCCAGCCTCAGGTGAGTGACCCGCGGCCTCCGCGCCTCACCGGCTTCCGCCAGGAGCTCCGGGACTCGTCCCGTATCACAGCGGCCTCCATCCGGATGTCCTCTCCGACAAGAACATCCCAGCTTATCGCTGACGGGCTCCGTTTTTACGCCGCTCCGCTCGGTGGCTGGTTAGCCGCTCAGGCTAGCCTGTTAGCCAGGTGTTCAATGCTCACGGACGGTGTCGGCTAGTAGCGAGCTAGCTAGCGCTGCGGCCGTCAAAGTTTGGAGTTTTGTTGTTGTCGGGGTTTGTTTGTTGACTAGTGTTCACCGCGTTCTAAGAGGTTCGCAGCGGACCGCGGGGCCGCACGGAGCTCGGCAGTCCACGGGAGGAGCGTGGAAGGAGCGGAGGCCGCATACGCAGAAGTTTACAGTCGTCGATAGCCGTTAGCTGTTAGCTTCAGACTGCAAACTCAGCAGCTGTCACGAAGCGACTGGTCTTCAGTTACATTGCAGCGTTACTCCGATGGTGTATTCTATACTGGTTTATACTGACTATATTTACTTAAATTCGGGGTTGTAGTCGACTGACTGCAGGTAGAAGTATCCCACCATCGTTTTTAATCTAAATGATCCAGATTTGCGTTTAGTTTATAAAGTCACCAGAGTCCCAGCAGGTTGTTGTTTTTTTGGGTAGAAATTCAGACATAAATCTGTAGGGGGCGTCACTGTGTCAGATATTCACTTCAGCCATCTTGTCGTTTTTGTAGTCTGAGGACTTATAGTTTAGTAGTTGAGGGTAAAAATCCCAAAGTTTATTCAATCTGTCACTGGCTAAATACAGAGGTAGAAGCAAGGCTAAACAAGGCAGATGGGTGGAATTCCCCGACCTCACCTTGGATCAATACAAGCATGAAAACGAGCCAAAAATTAAACAAAACTCATATTTAATTCAGCCCACCAGAGTCAGACTTCCGTCAATACTAAAGTTATTCTTTAAGCAGCCAGAAATCGGACTGAAATTCATGTGTGTGCGATATTTATGTGAAGATTGTGGCGTTAATATTGTGTTTGCATGTTTCTCCAGGTTCATATGTGTGTGGGTAAAGTCCCACTGATCTCTGAGTCATGTGAAGCCAAAAAGTCAGAGGAGGTGTCACTCAAAGCGGGACCCCACCCTCTGTAGCATCAGCAGGCAACCTGCAGGTAAACACAGTCTATCCATCTTCTATAGAGCTTATAACCTGTTCAGGGCAGTGGATTGCTGGGTACACCTGGACAGGTCCATTGTCCTCCCTGAAGCTGAAAACCGTTGAACATTAAACAGGGAGCAGCTTCTCAGATTTTGTTAGAATTTTGAATTGGGTTTTATCCATCTGTCTTTTATACTGCTTCATCCAGCTCATTGTTGCTGGGCGTGGTACTGAGTCCATTAACACCATTCACACTGACACTTTAGGATCATCAGTGAAGCTCACCTGAATGTTTTTGGACTGAGGAAGGAAACTGGTGAAACTGCAGACTCTCTCATGTCAGCAACTCTCCAACCAGAGAACAGAAGTTTCCCAAAACTGAAGACTACAAATATAAGAAATTAAGAGATAAAATAGGATATTTGTTTAGTTAGGACTTTTAATTATTCAAGTTTGCTTTTGATGCTGTTTCACCATATTATTAGATATTTAATCCTTTTCAGACATAATTGTTAATCTTGTGGGGTTTTTTTTTTTCTTCTCTTTCTCTCTCAGGACCATCATGCGCAGTGGTCTAATCGTGAACCAGCAGACGGGGCTGCTGAAAACCTGTAACAGTAACCATGGCAACAGCCGCCTTCCATTGGGCATCATCTCCACCAACACGCTGCGCCGCTCCGTCAGCAGCAGTTCGGCCCCGCAGCGCCTCCCCTCACTGGATGGCAGTGAAAACATGTCTCGTCTGATCCAGAGCCCCGCCGAGGATGCTGACACGCCGCTCGACGTCTGGACCGTCATTAGGCCCGGACACGTCCGCGAGAAGATCGCCATCTTTGCCTCAGAAGGGGGCCAAATCACCCTAACTGAGGGCGGAGCCTCGAATGGCGTCTCCTGTAACAGAGCGCAGCCGACTGCTGTAACGGCGCTGTGGAGAGCGCCAAAGGTAAAAGGCAGCTGGGAGGAAAACTGCAGCGCGAAAAGGCGGCGGAGGTCCTGCAACAACCAGAACCTCCAGCGGGACCTGAGGCCCCTCGTCACGGTGCCACAGGTGGTGGAGCTGCCGCTGCAGCAGTTTGGTGGGGAGCACGTCGAGGAGGAGGAGGAGGAGGAGGAGCAGCAGAAGGTTTCCGTGGTGGAGATGGTGGCCTTCCTGGAGCAGAGGGCCAGCGAGTCGCCTGACTCTAAGCCGCTGCTCACTCTGCAGAGGAGCTCCACCACCATCACACTGTCCAGAGCGCCGCCACTTGAGCAGCAAGGGGAGGGGCCAGAAAGCTTGCGAGTGTCCGACATGGTAGCTAAGCTGGAGTCTGAGTGCCTGAGGAGGAGTTCGGAGGGAAGCCTTTCAAGGAGCAACAGTCTGAGGAGGGCAGTGGGACGAGTGCTGCTCGCCAACATGGAGCAGAGCTCCGCCCCCTGCCTGCCCACGCCATCCTCGTCTCCACCTGCAGCGCCGAGTCTGAGCAGGGAACCAATCAGCTGCCCAGAAACTATCAGCACAGAGTCGCTTGCTTTGGCACAGGCTCTGCCCCCTTCAAATGTTTACACAGACACAAAAGCACCACCTCTTACACAGGCCACACCCCCTGAGACTGAGGAGGCGGAGCCACTTCCCGGTTTGTTGTTTTTGTCTGCGCCTCCCCCGACACAGCCCCACTCTTCTACCGTTAGCCCCGCCTTCTGTGACCCCAGCCAATCAGAGGAGAGGAAGGAACAACCTGGGCTCATTGAGGAGGCGGGGCCTCTGCTGACCCGTGTGTGTGCGTCGCAGGACTTCTTGCAGCTGCGTGAGCGCGTGCAGCAGCTCCTGCAGCCGCGGCCGTTCCTCTGGGCGCTGCCGCACCACCTGCTGCTGCACATCCTGCGTCTGCTGCCCACGCACAGCCTCGCTGCTCTCAAGTGCACCTGCTCCTATTTCAAGGTCGTCATGGAAACGTACGGCGTGCGGCCCGCCGACTCGCTCTGGGTATCCGACCCCCGTTACCGTGACGACCCTTGTAAGCAGTGCAAACGGCGCTACGGGCGGGGTGACGTATCGCTTTGCCGCTGGCACCACAAACCCTTCTGCCAGGCGCTGCCCGGCGGCCCCGGGTACTGGATGTGTTGCCGTGGAAACCGCCGGGACGCACCTGGTTGCAATGTCGGTCTCCATGACAACCGCTGGGTGCCGGCATTCCACAGCATCCACGCGCCCATCAGAAGGAGCAATAATCATGATGACTGACTGACTGTGTGTGTGTGTGATGACACAAGCAGACAATTATGAACTCAGAAACAAAATGAGCTGTTTTTTGCGGGAAATCTGTTTAAATCTGTTGATTCAACCTTTGAGGTTCGACACACGAGGATCTGAATCATCTGCAGCCTGAAAGGAGCAGCAGGAGTCTCAGCCAGGTCTCCTGCTCTCCTCCTGTCTCTCTGTTTGCTGGGACGGCGCCACCTGCAGGTCACACGTGGACTGAACATACAGGATCTAATGGGGAAAAAAAAAGTCACTTACAGTTTCCCAGTGTGAAAGGACATTTAGGGCAGATTTTTAAGAGAAGTGAGTTCAAATGTTGATTTAATGAGACAAATTTTTTTGTGACTCGACAGCAGTAAATATCGAGTCAAGAATCTGCTTTTGAAAGTTTACAGATTGAATTTCTGCAGCTTCTACCTGACAAGGTAAATGTGTGTGTGTGGGGTGGGGGTGGGGGGCTATGCAGGCTCCTCCCTGGAGTGTTTGTGGGTGTGGGTGACAGAAAAAAGACGGAGTTTGTTCTCGTTTTATGCTTTAATAATAAAGTGCTTCCTCGTCTGTTTGACTGCACGATGACTCAGCAGTTTGCTCTCCTGCCATCACTGGTTGGTTTTCTATCTACGGAGCTGAAACCCTTAAATTCTACAACAAATTTCTTTGAGTTATCTAGACTTTCTTCTGAGCTTTTGTTCTCATGAACTTTTTAAAGAAACATTTAAGTTTGTCTTTAAGCAACAACAGCAGAACTTTTAAAAGTGAAATGAGTTCCACTTCCTGCTGCTGAGGTCGAGGAGATGTTCGTTTTCCACATAAACAAAAGAATCAATCAAAAACCTAAATGTCAAACCAAACCCTATAGAAAAGTTTTAACTGGACATTTGTTTTTAATTCACTGAAGATGCCAGTAACTGTTCAAACACACTCTGCTCGTTGAATCCAAACTTTATTTACAGATCACACCGCCGTGGAGACGCCACTGAGAGCCTCCAGCAGCTGGAAGTAGTTGTACTTGATGTCGTACTCCATGTCGTACCAGAAATTCACTGCAGAAACAAACGGAAGCATTCGAGACCTGTTCAGGTGTCTGAATACGCTGCACTGCACCTGCATATTCTGATGTTTGGGATTATTCTCAAAGCGCCGTCAGTTGTCCGTGGTGCGTTCAGGTACCTGCGATGCAGCCGTGTGACTGCCTGACATGGTGAAACCACAGCGACGGGAGGAACAGCATCTCTCCGGCCTTCACGCTGCAGCGGATCGGTCGGGCCTGTCGATACTGAGGGAACTGCTCCAGGTCCGGGTCCAGGGGGTCCAGGGGGATCCAGGGGATCTGCAGGCGGAGTCTGGACGATCAGCCACAGGCATCCAAAAAAAAAAGCGTTGAGATTTACAGACGTCACCTGAACGCACCTTCTCAGAGTTCTCCTCGTCCACGACCTCAAACTCGCCGTCGTCCCGCTGGCGGTAAACGGCTGGCTGGTACAGACCTGTGGGAACGGTTACCATGGTTACTGCAGCAGAGTGAAAGTAGCTATGGTCATGGGGTTGCGGGTTGCTATGGTTACCGTAGGGGATGAAGGGGCGGTCTGTGGGCGGCAGCAGCAGGAAGTGTTTCTGCCCGGAGATGACGCAGTAAAGGTTCTCGTAATGGTCTTTGTGCACTGAGAAGAAAATAAAGCATAACGAGAGTGACACAAAAAATATATATATTCTAATGAAGATGAAAGATCAACAACAAAACAGGAATTATGTCAAATATTTGGGTTAAAAGAACTGTTGGGTTAAAGTAAAAGTATATTTTTTCTATAGTTTGAAGCACAAATGTGACCGTCGGCTCGTACTTGATGTGACTGCATTCGACTCGCCGAGCCAGAAGTTCACTGCATCCGGAGGCTTTCCTGAAAGATTAAAAAAAATAAATAATAAAAAATATTTATAAATTAAAACTTTTTATTTTTAAATAGATTTTCAAAAAGTAAGTTAATGACGGTGCTAAATAATAAATGTATTATCTCTATGTAAACACCTTCAAGGTATTTCTGGTTTCCCACAGACCGACTGGTGAGTTTCGCCCGAGTCTGACTCACCGAGAGCCGCGCTCATCCAGGGAATGTGGCGCTCCACGTCGTCCGCCAGCTCGGGAAGTTCCTGCAGCAGGTTGGAGCTCTGCTTCTGGACGTAGAACACGCCCCTCGCCTGCACCTGAAGCAGCCACAGGCTGTAAGCGTGACAACGGCGGCTGGCGGAGCGGTGAGGCGTTTGGAGTGTGTGGGCGCCAGGTTTGCTCACCTTGCCCTCGATGACGTCCAGCATGGCGTCGAACCTCATCCGTCTTTCTTCAGGCATCACAAAGCGATCGCCAGCGACCGCGTCGGCATAGCCGTTCGGAGTCACCGCTACGCTGATGACCTTTGACCCCACCTTCGCCCTGAAGACAGAAAATCATTCCCAGCATGCATCTGAGGAGACCAGTGTGTGGAAGTGGGCGGAGCCTCCTCACCTCAGGTAATCCGGAGTCCACCTGGACAGAGCGGCCCAGTGGTTGAAAGCGTTGCGGATGATGCATGGCCTGTTGGCACCGATCCAGTCCCTATAGAACTGCAGCGGGTCTGGTGGCGCCTCCAAGTACGGCACCGACTCGTTCAGATAGAGATCTGAGAGGAAAATACGACAGAGTACCACAAGTAATTCAGTACTGACCTCCATATACGTATATAAATTCTGTGTGATCAGTAATGTGATTACTTTCATGTAATCACCACTGATACTAATAACTTCCCTCAAAGATTAATGTAGTATATTTATTCTATACTATAAGGACACAGAAGTAAGTATAATTACAAGTACTACAATTAGTACTGTCATAAATACTATGTGTACTGCAAAGTACTGTGAACGGCGGTATAATCTTGATGAATATTAGATAATAATGAGTACTAGACGAGTGTAATGAGTAGTGTTTGTACTGTGATCAGTACTGTGATGAGTACAAGCGGTACCACAGTGAGGAGTACTGTGTAAATACTTGGAGTACAGCGCAGGCCTCACCGTGAGCCTCCAGAGAAAAGTCACTTAGTGTTTTGGTCACAAACTGTTTTGTCTCCATCGGTGTCGGAAGTTCTTTAATGCATCAAATTATATCTGCTCGTGTTTCTCTCGAAAGCCGTGGGCCGCCATGCTGCTTTGTTTACATCCGCTGCGCATGCGCAGTTACTGCCTCGGGCTCCCCCAGCAGGAGGGAGGGCGAACTCCAGGTAGAGTACCGCTACAACCAGTTTATTTATTGTTCTCGGATCCTATCAGTGACAACTATTCTTCCTGTGTTTTAGAAAGTCATATTTCCATTATATGATACTCAAAGATCACGCATGAGATCCACAAACCTTCAATATGCATACAAATATATTGATGGTGATTATGATAATAATGACATTAATGATAATAGTGTGTGTCAGTCAGTCAGCAGGTATTTTCTGAGTGTCTGATTTGATGCAGCTGTGCTGCGCTGTGCCTGCTGCCAGGTCCTGGAAGGTCTTGGAAGGTCCTGGAAGATCTCAGAGCAGGTGCAGGTTTTGGATCAGGTGCAGGTTGTGGCCCAGGCCTTCAGGTGGTCTCATGGATGAGTCGGCGTTGGAGCGTTACTTTGACGACTCTCTTGCAAATGTGAGTGTGATTTCTGAAGTGTGATTTGAAACCACAAAACTTTGCTAAAACATGTACAGGTGACACAGAAACTGTGAAAAACAGAAAAAGGCTCCTAAAATCTGTTTGTGTGTGTGTGTGTGTGTGTGTGTGTGTGTGTGTGTGTGTGTGTGTGTGTGTGTGTGTGTGTGTGTGTGTGTGTGTGTGTGTGTGTGTGTGTGTGTGTGTGTCTTTGTTGTTTTGTGGTAGTTTTGTCTGTAGTTGTGTATGATCTGTGTGCATTTGTAGAAGTGCCTTTGGTTTGTGTGTGTTTGTGGTTGTTTTGTGTAAATCTGGACTTGTTTTTGTTTCTTTGTTGTATTATGAGTGTTTGTGGTTGCTTTGTGAGTATTTCTGTATGATCTGTGTGCCTTTGTGGTTTATGTATAGTTGTGGTCGTTCTGTCTTTGTTGTTTTGTGGTTGTTCTGTGTGTATTTGTATGTTTTATTTATTTGTGGATGTTTTGTGAATCGGTGCAGAACAAACTTCAATGTTTTTCTCGCAGGACCCGGGCTTCATGTTGGGGGAGGAGCTTGGCCTCCAAAGCCCCGCCCATCATTTGCAAGACCACGCCCCCTCTGCTGTGGAGAAGTCTGATGACCTGGACCTCAGTTTCCTGCCTGATGACCTCACGACACAGGAAGACACAGGTGTGATGTCCCTATGAGGTCAATGGAGGCGGAGCATGTTGTTTTCACCAGTAACTAATTGTTCTGTAATAGCGACTGATGGGTTGTTGTTTGTTGACTCTCCTCTGAATGAACTGGGCTGTTTGACTTGGTTTCCAGCTGCAGACTTTCGGAAGCAAGATGTGTCACAGGACAGCGCCATCTGTCTGGACTACAATTCCCAGAATTCCACGGTGGCAGAGCCCCAGCAGGAAGCGTCCACATCGGCCACAGGAGCGGCGCCCTTCTATCCCATGACCCCGATGACGCCAATGACCCCGATGACGCCAATGACCCCAATGACCGAGAGGTCAGGAATAATCCCGCAGTTACAGTGAGTTACCTTACCAGAACTAGCAGAAAGTATACTTTACAGGTATTCTGTGTGTAGTATGAGTACCATGCTGAGTGTGCCATGGTGCGTTCAGGAACATCGTGTCCACAGTGAACCTCGGATGTCCTCTGGATCTCAAGTTTATCGCCCTGCAGGCCAGAAACGCGGAGTACAACCCGAAGGTACCTCGCAATTGTGATTTGATCACCTTCCTCCGCGCTGTCTGCACGCCATCCACTTATTGTTTACAGGTTTGTTTGTTTTTTGTTATATCAGCGCTTTGCGGCTGTCATCATGAGGATCCGAGAGCCCAGAACCACGGCTCTGATCTTCAGCTCTGGGAAGATGGTCTGCACAGGAGCCAAGAGGTCGGAGCCTTAGAGCCAGTTTACACAAGTGAAAATGCTAAACTTTCGTGGCGTTTTGGGAGCCTGTTTTGAAATGTTTTGAGAACGAGTTTCAGGGTGTCATGTCCCCCAGTCCATATTCTCCTGGGACTTGGTACTTTTATTTTGACAGTCACCGTAATAACAATCCAACATGGTCATCTGTCTACTAGAATGTACATGTTCTCCCATTGTTAATGTTTATAGTGTGTTGTTCTCTGCTGTTTGTGCGTGCTTTCATTACAATAACCAAACAGCACCCACTAGTGGCCCAAAATGAAAACTACAATGCAAACCTTTCTCAAGTGAAAACTCAAAAAGGTTGCTGTGCATGGTTGTTGTGTTTTCCTGTTATATTTTGTTCTGTTGTATTTCTTTGTGGTTGCTTGTTGTTTTTGAGATGACGTGTTGTCGCAGTGAGGAGCAGTCGCGGCTGGCGGCCCGAAAATACGCTCGTGTGGTGCAGAAACTTGGCTTTCCCGCTCGCTTCCTGGACTTTAAGATCCAGAACATGGTGGCCAGCTGTGACGTCTGTTTTCCCATCAGACTGGAGGGACTCGTTCTCACTCACCAGCAGTTCAGCAGGTCACCATCATGAGGCGCTACACCAGGATGTGTCACTGTGTGTGTGTGTGTGTGTGGCTAATGTGTGTGTGTGTTGTGGCCCTCAGTTATGAGCCGGAGCTGTTTCCTGGGCTGATCTATCGGATGGTGAAACCTCGAATCGTTCTGCTCATCTTTGTGTCGGGGAAGGTGGTCCTAACCGGTAATCGGGACCTAACAGTCAACTCAATCACACACAAATACACAAGCTGTGTGTGTTTGTGTGCTTACATCAGGTCGGTCGGTGTAAACGAAGATGAATCTGTTCAACAATAATCAGCTCACTCCACTTGAGGCCCCCCAGTCTCCAGCAGCCATTCCCTAATGATGCCACCTTGATGAACTGCAGCGCTGTCATCCATGAAAATGAAATCCGGCCTGTTTTGTTCATGCAGGCTCATAATAACTGGATTAATGATGTTCTTCGGGTAGTACGAGCTTGTCACTGCGCCAGTCAAAGTGTAGGCCAGTTCTGCATCACACACCTCCACCATCAAAGGCTAATCTAGTGCCAGCAGTGGCCGATGTAGAGCGTCTCCTTGACATCTCCAACATCATCGGCGGCCATCATTTCTACTGAATGTACTTTGATCAGAGAACAACACTGAGGCCCACTGATCCCGAGTGTGTGAGAGAGTGTGTCAGCTGATGCCTCTGTCCTATGCCTATGTTTCAGGAGCAAAAGAGAGAGCTGAGATCTATGAAGCATTCGAAAACATCTATCCCATCCTGAAGGGCTTCAAGAAGCAGTGACACACACACACACACACACACATACACACACACACACACACACACACAGAGACAGTATGTCAGTTGTTACACACTGTGAGATGTTCAGCTTCACATTGTTTTGTGTTAAAAGTCAATTTTGCACTTGTGAAATATGTCACCAGTAAAAAAAAAAAGTCAGAAAAAAGATTTTATTTAAATTTTGTTTGTTTACATTTATTGAGTATGTTAAATTCTCGACATTTCAAGAGAATCAGAAAATTTCAGCTTCACTGTTGCTGACTTGTTGTGTCTGTCATTTTGATGATTAAAGTCAATTTAACGTGTTTTATTTTTTAAACAGTTTTATTTTTTCTGATAGTCGGTAAAAAAAATCCGATAAAATTGTTTCGTCCCTGCCCACATGTCTGACGTAATCTATAAACAATACGTCACACCGGAAGTGGACTACGCGTCATCAAAACAAACCGCCGTTCCCTCGCGGACGTTTGTAAACAAGCTCTCGTCGATAGCATTAGCCTGTTAGCTCCTCCATGGCGTCCTCCGCGGGGCTTCCTCCGCTCGGCTCGGCCCGCAGCGCCCCCTCCGCCGGACCGCCGTCCGCGGCCAGGCCTCCCCTCCGGCCTCTGCTTCCGCACCCGGCGGCTTCAGCCTCCGCTGCCCCGGGCAGCGTGATGGCGGAGTCGGTGGACGACGCGGAGGGCCTGTACGTGGCCGTGGAGCGGTGCCCGCTGTGCAGCACGTCCCGCCGCAGGCTCACCTGCGCCCGCTGCGTGCAGGCCGGGGACTTCGTGTACTTCGACGGCAGGAATGCGGACAGGTAAACGCGCCGCGCCGCACATTCTACCGTCACCGCTGTCCGGGACGAAATGACGTCACGATGAGAGTTCGATCGCCGGTACCGGCTCCAGTGTGTTACCTGCTCGCCGAGCTGAGCTCTGGGTCACACTGGGTTGATACACAACAAACAGCCTTTGTTTGTGGATCACGCGCAGGGCGACGCAACGTGCTGCTCTAAAATAACTAAAGACAAAACAAAACATCGAGATCAAATCAGTTAAACAAGCTGATTGTTTGTGCAGATACTCTGAGAAGGTGGAGAGACTGAAGAAACTGAAGGAGGAGAAGGAGCAGCTGCAACACAGGTACAACACACACCTGGTATACCTCCAACACACACACACCTGGTATACCTCCAACACACACACACCTGGTATACCTCCAACACACACACACCTGGTATACCTCCAACACACACACACCTGGTATACCTCCAACACACACACTGGGTATACCTCCAACACACACACACCTAGTATACCTCCAACACACACACCTGGTATACCTCCAACACTCACACCTAGTACACATCCAACACACACACTGGGTATACCTCCAACACACACACACCTAGTATACCTCCAACACACACACACCTAGTATACCTCCAACACACACACCTGGTATACCTCCAACACACACACACCTGGTATACCTCCAACACACACACACCTAGTACACATCCAACACACACACCGGGTATACCTCCAACACACACACCTGGTATACCTCCAACACACACACCTGGTATACCGCCAACACACACACCTAGTATACCTCCAACACACACACCTGGTATACCTCCAACACTCACACCTAGTACACATCCAACACACACACCTGGTATACCTCCAACACACACACCTGGTATACCTCCAACACTCACACCTAGTACACATCCAACACACACACCTGGTATACCTCCAACACACACACCTGGTACACCTCCAACACACACACCTGGTATACCTCCAACACACACACACCTAGTATACCTCCAACACACACACCTGGTATACCTCCAACACACACACCTAGTATACCTCCAACACACACACCTAGTATACCTCCAACACACACACCTGGTATACCTCCAACACTCACACCTAGTACACCTCCAACACACACACCTGGTATACCTCCAACACACACACACCTAGTATACCTCCAACACACACACCTGGTATACCTCCAACACTCACACCTAGTACACATCCAACACACACACCTGGTATACCTCCAACACACACACCTGGTACACCTCCAACACACACACCTGGTATACCTCCAACACACACACACCTAGTATACCTCCAACACACACACCTGGTATACCTCCAACACACACACCTAGTATACCTCCAACACACACACCTAGTATACCTCCAACACACACACCTGGTATACCTCCAACACTCACACCTAGTACACATCCAACACACACACCTGGTACACCTCCAACACACACACCTGGTATACCTCCAACACACACACACCTAGTATACCTCCAACACACACACCGGGTATACATCCAACACACACACACACATATCTGGTCTACTTCTAACATACATGCCTATTATACATCTGTATTACACACACCTTGACGTGTGTGTGTGTGTGTGTGTGTCACAGTGTGCTGCAGCAGATGGACAGGAAGCTTCAGGAGGATCAGATGGTGAGTGTTTCCCTCATGTTTTTTGTTTTTTTTTTTACAAAAAAGCACAAACCAAGTAAAAAAAAAAAAAAAAACTTTTTAAGAAAACCTCTCAAATATTTACAACATGTCTAAAGTACAAAAAACCCACTATAATCTTTAAACCTTCGATATCAAATAAATAATTGTAAAATTCTCCTCCTCAGAAGTGGAAGATCATGTCCTGCAGGATGAAGATCGAGCAGCTGAAGGAGGCGGTGGTTTGGGCCAACGAGGAGCTGAAGAGCGGTGAGTCTTCAACCTCCTCCTTTACCTCCTCCTCCACCTCCACCTCCACCTCCTGCTTCAGTCTCATCTCCCCCTCCTGGTCTCCTGCAGATAAGGAGCTCCTGCTGCGCTCGCAGGAGGAGGCGCAGCGGCTGCAGCGACGTGCCGGACGCCACCAGGAGAAACGGGACAAGATCGAGCGGCACAACCGCCGTCTGGGGGAGCTGCAGGAGAAGAGGAGCAGGGAGCTGCAGGGCCGGCTGAGCCTCCTGGCAGCGCTGAGGAGGGAGCACATCCAGGAGCTCACCTCCCACATCTTCTCCATGCAGGAGGAGAAACAGGGCAGCAGGTCAGCACACACACACACACACACACACACACACACACACACACACACACACACACACACACACACACACACACACACACACACACACACACACACACACACACACACACACACACACACACGACGGAATCTCTTCCACTATGAATCCATATAAAAATGACGGTCACATCTTTGTGCGTGCGACTCTCTCAGGGACCCCGTGGACGCTGTGGCGGCGGCGTTGGCGGACGTGGACGCGGCGCTGACGTCGAGCACGGTGAGCGAGCTGGCGGAGGCCCGGAGGACCACGTACCTGTCGGGCCGCTGGATCTGGGACGACCAGAACGGCGAGACCAGCATCAGCATCACGGGGCCGCCCGTCACTCTGCCCAGCAACGGCGACTGCTCCGCCTACTACAGCTGGGTGGAGGAGAAGAGCACCAATCAGGGCCCAGGTCAGGGGGCCGGGGGCGGGGCTTCCCAATCAGCCTGAGCGAGGCCAACCAGCAGATTAAGCTGTTGATGTGATTCTGCTTTGCTTTATTTGTAAACTGAAAAATGTCTAGGATCTAAAATTTGAAGAAAAAAAAAGTGCATCCAGTTGTTTATTTCACAAAAACTTGACTTGATATTGATTGACGTCCATATTTTATTTGTGAAAACCTCACAAAACTAAAAACTGTCCAGTAGCCGCTGGTTTATCTTAGGAAAGAGAGACGACACTGTTATCTGGGAGAGGAGATCAGAACATCCACCCAAGTGATTGTCTTCATTGCCGTTAATCTGGTCTCAAAACTCCACATTATCACGGTTGACCTCTGACCTCTGACCTTTGACCTCTGACCTTTGACCTGGTGTCGCTGCAGAGTTGGACCACATCAACCCGGCTCACACCATTAGCGCGGCGCTGTGCTACACCACGCAGCTCGTCACCATCCTGTCGCACATCCTGGACGTCAACCTGCCCAAGAAGCTCTGCAACAGGTGAGTCCAGCGTCCCGGTGAGGCGTTCAGGCGCGGGCTGCAGTGTAGGACAAACGACGACTGCAGGATGGAGAATCCCAAATGGAACGATCGAGCCGGCATCACGTTTGAGTTGTTTACTGTAGTTTGTTAGTTTTGATCTGAATTCACTTCCTGCTCTTGTTTGGAGTTCTGCCAGTCACCAGGTGGTGTCGTTTGTTTTTCAGCGAGTTCTGTGGCGACAATCTGAGTCGGTATCGTTTCACTAGAGCGCTCAGCAAACTCAACACCAATATTCTTCATCTCTGCTTCTCCCAGGTAACATTACTCTGACTCCTCTTCCTCACTCTGACTCCTCTTCTTCCTCACTATGACTCCTCTTCTTCCTCACTTTGACACTTCTTCCTAACTCTGACTCCTCTTCTTCCTCACTCGAACTCCTCTTCTTCCTCACTTTGACACTTCTTCCTAAATCTGGCTCCTCTTCTTCCTCCTTCTGGCTCCTCTTCTTCCTCCTTCTGACTCCTCTTCTTCCTCACTCGGACTCCTCTTCTTCCTCACTTTGACACTTCTTCCTAACTCTGGCTCCTCTTCTTCCTCACTTTGACTCTTCTTCATCACTCTGGCTCCTCTTCTTCCTCACTCTGACTCCTCCTCTTCAAATTCTTCCTCACTGGCTCCTCTTCTTCCTCACTCTGGCTCCTCCTCGTCACTCTTTTCTTCCTCACTCTTCTTCCTCACTCTGGCTCCTCCTCGTCACTCTTCTTCCTCACTCTGACTCCTCACTCTGACTCCTCCTCTTCTGATTCTTCCTCACTCCTCCTCCTCCTCACTGTTGCAGCACGTTGACCCAGAGAAGCTCCACCCACATCACACCCTCAGAAACATCATGTTTCTGGTTGCCAGTGACAACGACAGTCTGGGAAGGTGAGATGCGTGTGACGTCGTTGGCGAAGCAGAGGAGCATAACCAATCAAAAAGCAGTGGCCATGTGTAGCCCCGCCCCCTCTGACTCTGCGGCGTGATGTGTGTTCAGGACGGGTCCATTCGAGGTCAGCGCCGACCTGGAGGAGTCGATGGAGTTTGTGGAGCCGGAGGCGGCGGGCCCGGCGGAGGAGAGCGGCGAGGAGGCGGTGACGGACGAGGAGACGGACCTCGGGACGGACTGGGAGACGGTGCCCAGCCCCCGCTTCTGTGACATCCCCTCACAGGTATGAGGCGGGGGGGGGGCGTGGCGGCTCCAGTCCTGTGGTGCGTTCAGGGACCTCCTGTAACCTCCTCCCCCCCTCTCTCTCTGCAGCCTATGGATCTTTCCCAGAGTGCATTGCAGGTGTCTCAGCCGTCAGCCAATGCCGGAGGAATGATCTCCTCGGCGGCTGCTTCAGTCACTTCCTGGTTCCGGACTTACACTGGACACCGCTGACACACACGCGCTGACTGACACTGACACACACACACACACACACACACACACACACACACACACACACACACACACACACACACACACACACACACAATGAACTGACGTACTGACCCACGGGGGGTCGCCTGCAGATGAACTCCGTCTTGGTTTTTAATCGTAGATGTAATGACAACAAATGTTTTGGTCTGAAATAAAGAAACTGTTTTTGAAGTAAAACTCTGATTCTTTGTGTGACGGAACTTTAACACAACCACTGTAATGCAGTAACACAACCACTGTAATGCAGTAACACAACCACTAACACAGTAACAACACAACCACTAACGCAGTAACAACACAACCAGTGTACCATAACAAGTACTGTAACGCGAGTCCTGTAGCAATACAAACTACTGTAATACAACTACCGTAACGCAACACGGCAACTTTACCACAACAAAATGTAACTACGTCTAACAGGATTCCAGTAAGTACTGTAACATAACTACTGTGAGAACACACGACTACTGTAATGCATGTATTGACACATAAGTATTGTAACCCGAGTCCTGTAACACAACATAATAAAGTATGGTAACACCCCCCTATCAATGTTACAGGACTATACCATAACAATTACTATATGACCACTGCAACATAAAGGGGGCAGGTGGGGCTGAGCGCCACCTGGTGTCATTGGAAAGGACTGCATGCAAAGTATTGCTATTAATTCTTTAAGATTATCTACAATACTTTCTTGTCTGTGAATAAAACTTCCTCATATATAGCACATCATTTACGGAAGAGTATTAGGGCCACTGAAGAAAAAAACTAAACAAACCTTCATGCACTTCAGAAAAAGTCAAAAATCAGAGTCAAGATTTATTTATTTTTTTCACGTTGGAAAAAAACGTTTTTTTACAAAGTCCATCCACATGCCAGCGCGTGTGACTGCTTCTACAAAATGCATCACAGGCAGTTTAATGAAGCGGTGAAAAGATGCTTCAGGACAGAATTTAGCTCATAAACACAGTCAGTTATTAGTATCAGGACTATAAGTACAGAAAAGTATTAGGGCAACTACAGGAAAAAAAAACTTTCTGAGATTAAAAAAAAAAACAACCTTCATGCCAGTCAGAAAAAGTTGAAAATCAATGTTGAGGTTTTTCTTTTCACGGAGAGAAGTCTACAGAAGTGTATTGCATTTACCTGAAAAAAAATTTACTCTGTTTTTCTGAATTAATGACATAATTATCTCATAATTATAAGAAAAAATTAATAAAAAAAAAATTTGGCTCTGTTTTTCTGAATTTATGAAAAACGGTGTTTTTTTAAAAAAAAAAAAAAAAAAAAAGGCTGCTTTTCTGATTTTCCGAGATACTGTTTTTTGAAAAAATATAAAATTGGTTCTGTTTTTCTGAATTTACGAGATACTGTTTTTTGAAAAAATATAAAAAATTGGCTGCTTTTCTGAATACACGAGATACAGTTTTTTTTAAAAAAATATAAAATGGGCTCTGTTTTTCTGAATTTATGAAAAACGGTGTTTTTTAAAAAAAAAAAAGAAAAAATGGCTGCTTTTCTGATTTTCCGAGATACTGTTTTTTGAAAAAATATAAAATTGGTTCTGTTTTTCTGAATTTACGAGATACTGTTTTTTGAAAAAAATAAAAAAAATTGGCTGCTTTTCTGAATACATGAGATACTGTTTTATGAAAAAATATTAAATTGGCTGTTTTTCTGAATTTCTGAAATACTGTTTTTTTTTTTTTAAAGAAAAAATTGGCTGCTTTTCTGAATTTACGAGATACTGTTTTTTGAAAAAATATAAAATTGGTTCTGTTTTTCAGAATTTATGAGATGCTGTTTTATGAAAAAATAAAAAGAATTGGCTCTGTTGTTCTGAATCAATGGGACGGTGGTGTGTGTTATTCCAAGCAGAAGCTCTGCCAGACCGTTGTTTAAGTATTGTTGATGGTATTATTAGCTTGTCAACTTTGCACAGTGTTACCTCCGCTGGGTTATAACTCCAAACCGTAGTTAGGAGACCCGGTTCACCACTGAGCTTCACTCAGCCGTGGCTCACGTCGGACTTTGTAAAAAAAAAAATCTTTTCCACTGTGAAAAAAAAAATCTGAAGCTTGAAGCTCCAATATCTACGGAAGAGTTTTAGGGCCACTGAAGAAAAAAAAAAATTCGGAGGCTAAAAAAAAAAAAAAAAAACCTTCGTGGCCCCAGAAAAAGTCGAAAATCAAAGTCGAGATTTTCTTTTTTTTCCACGGATACACCGTCAATCCATCCCTCATTTGCCCGTAGATGTGAATTCACATTAACCCCCTAATTCTGACTATATCGGGTTGCTTACTGCTTATGGACATGTGATTTTACGCAGGATTTCCTTGATTAATAAGAACACATTTAAATAAGCAGCCCGGGATCCGTGCCTTTGTCCGTCGTACTTCCGCGACGGAACCAGGCAGCAGGCTGCTCCGTCTCTTCTGGTCCTGATACTGACGATAACTGCACCGTGTTTATGAGCTCCATTCTGTCCTGAAGCAACTTTTCACCACTTCATTAAACCTAAGCCTGATGTGCAGTTTGAGGAAGCAGTGACACGCGCTGGCATGTGGAGGGACGGACTTTTTTTTCCACCGTGAAAAAAAATAAAAAATATCAACTTTGATTTTTGACTTTTTCTGGGGCCAAGAAGGTTTTTCTTTTTTTTTGTAGCCTCCGAATTATTATTTTTTTCTTCAGTGGCCCTAAAACTTTTCCTTAACTATCAACGTCATTTAGAAGCTCAGAGCCGATTGGCTGGAGCTGATTTAGGCACTGCTTCACAGACCAAGAGCGAGTCGAGCAAATACCAGCTTGTTCCCAGCTAAAGCGAACAAACAGTTAAGAATCAAAATATTAGGCCGATTATTTACGAGTACAACTTTGAAACTCTTATTTTAGTGGAGAAAATTAAAGTAAGTAGTTGTCAACTGTGCAACACTGTGAAGAACACTTTGTGAGAATCGCTGTATTTGGAGATTAATTGGTGGCCGAGTGGCTGAGCGGCCGTCTTAGAAACATTATCACCTGGTTGGAATCCCATTGTGGATATTTTTTTTTTATTGAATTTTTTATTTTTATTTTTTTTGGATTGGCCATTTCCAAGGCTCAACACTTTTACAGAATCAACGCCTATAGCATTGTTATAAAGTTGTGGCTAAAAGGTTGTGCACACACTTTACTTTGGAATTCAGTAGTGTTACTAGACCTGAAATAAAATCTTGCCCCACCAAGTGTTCACAGGTAGAAACGCCACTGCACCTCCAGTAATACGGATATTGACATATAACACTCAGGACTCTAATCCCACTCCTGTAACAAAACAAAATGTCACACAACTGAAACAACTACGACTAAAAAGACTCCAGTAACAATACATAATTGGGTAACCTGACCACTGAGACAACACAACTGTAACACAACTGTAACACAACACAGCAACTCCTACAACGCGACGAGAGCTGTTGCGCCAGAGCAACACCAGCTAAGCTGTGCACGAGTCCGTGCATCAGTGAGCCGCTTTCCTTTCATTATGAGCAGATTAGTGTGTTAGTCGTGTTTGGTATGTGAAGCTGTGAGCGTCACTCACATGGTCACTACCACGATCACGACGACAACAACAACAATGGTGTGTCGGAGTAAACGAGGTGAACAAAAGACAAAAACAAACCAAGAAAAAAGCAGTTAAAAAAAAAACAATTTTCGAAAAATTGCAAAGTAGAGCTAAGTCAAAGAGCATTTAGTGATAAGAGTGGGAGAAAAAAAATTTTTATTTGAGAAAAATGTGATGTGTAAAATAATATAAACAATATATAACAATTAAAATCACAAAGTCAAATAATTTTGTTGAAATCATTTAAGAAGAAAAGTTCTATAGTTAAAAGGATAAAGAGTAAAAGCAAGTTTTAAAGTAAAATAAAGTCTGATGAAGATAAACTTGGTGACTAAACAGGAAGGCGGGTCGCAGGACTTCCTGTGGACCTTTGGACCTCCTGGCTCTGCAGGATTACACTGTGAGCTCTGCTTCCAGGATGAACGCCACCAAGGTGCTGCTGCTGCTGCTGCTGCTGCTGCTCTCCTGCTCCGTCCAGGACTCCACCGCCCCCCCACTGGGCACCACCGCCCCCCTATTGGACGCTACCGCCCCCCCACTGGACGCCACCGCCCCCCCACTGGACGCCGCTGTCCTCTGGGATGAGCTGCGGGGGCTGAAGGAGCTGGTGCTGAGCCTGAGGGTGCAGGAGGTGGAGCAGCGCCAGGTCCTGCGGAGCGTGGAGAGCCGGCTGAGGGACAGCGAGGAGGAGGTGGAGAGCCTGAGGAGCGGGATGGTGGCGGTGGAGGAGCTGAGGAGCAGGGTGGAGGCGGTGGAGGAGCTGAGGAGCGGGATGGAGAAGGTGGAGGAGCTGAGGAGCAGGATGGAGAAGGTGGAGGAGCTGAGGAGCAGGATTGGGGCGGTGGAGGAGCTGAGGAGCAGGATTGGGGTGGTGGAGGAGCTGAGGAGCAGGGTGGAGGCGGTGGAGGAGCTGAGGAGCGGGATGGAGAAGGTGGAGGAGCTGAGGAGCAGGATGGAGGCGGCGGAGGAGCTGAGGAGCAGGGTGGAGGCGGTGGAGGAGCTGAGGAGCAGGATTGGGGCGGTGGAGGAGCTGAGGAGCAAGGTGGAGGCGGTGGAGGAGCTGAGGAGCAGGGTGGAGGCTGTGGAGGGGCTGAGCAGCGGGATGGAGAAGGTGGAGGAGCTGAGGAGCAGGATTGGGGCGCTGGAGGAGCTGAGGAGCAGGATTGGGGTGGTGGAGGAGCTGAGGAGCAGGATTGGGGTGGTGGAGGAGCTGAGGAGCAGGGTGGAGGCGGTGGAGGAGCTGAGGAGCGGGATGGAGAAGGTGGAGGAGCTGAGGAGCAGGGTGGAGGCGGTGGAGGGGCTGAGGAGCGGGATAGAGAAGGTGGAGGAGCTGAGGAGCAGGGTGGAGGCGGTGGAGGAGCTGAGGAGCAGGATGGAGGAGCTGAGCAGAGGTCAGTCATCAAAGGGGAGAAAGAACTTACAAAGTGGAAAATAATAAAACAAAACAAAAAACAGAAACATTCCTTCTCGGTGTGAAGTGAAGCTGTAAACAAATAATATCATGTATTTCTACTTTATTACACGCGGCACATTAAAACATCCAGAGAGGTCAAGCAGGCAGAGGAAACTGTTTCCAGGAGATTATTTCTGTTTTCAATCCAGTTTGTTTCTCTGAATCTTTCAACGTGATCATTTCCTGCCAACAACAAAATCCAAGGTTCTTCAGAACCTGAGAAACGTGTTGAAATGTTGAAGTCGTTTACAGACATGAATTTCTCTTTACTTCTCAAACACCCAGTCATCTCGCTGACCTTTGACCTCATCACCCGTCACATGACGCACTTATATTGTTGGATTTAGATTCACTCGTATTTTACAAACCGTCACATTCTACCACACCATGCTGGTTCTGGTTCTGGTTCTGGTTCTGGTTCTGGTCCTGGTCCTGGTCCTGACTGAGTGTGTTGTGTCTCAGTCCAGACCCTCAGTGTGTCGGAGCTCCGGTCCAGACTGAACGGCAGTGAGCGCTCCATGGACGAACTGAAGAAGAAGAACTCAGGTGAACGAGTGACAGCAGAGTCTTCACATCTTCACAGAGCAACACCAGACTGCTCCACGTGGTTCTGATGGGTTTCCAGGGTTCTAACAGCGCTTTTGGTTTGCGTGTAGCTCTGGCCGGCGAGCTGCCGTTCCTGCAGACGAGACTGAGGGCGAGCGAGAGCACAGTGGAGGAGCTGAGGAGGAAGAACACAGGTAATCATCATCATCATCATCATGTTCTTCTACATCATCACTGCACTCACTACACAAACGTACGTACGTGTGTGTGTGTGTGTGTGTGTGTGTGTGTGTGTGTGTGTGTGTGTGTGTGTGTGTGTGTGTGTGTGTGTGTTCTCAGTTCTGTCAGTGAGACTCTGCAGCACTGAGACTGTGATGGAGGAGCTCAGGAGGCAGATCTCAGGTCAGTTTTTCTCTCCTTCCTCAGACCAGGTGAATCCGGTCCGGCTCGGTTCCCTCAGAGTTCAGAACCAGGTTCAACCCGGGAACAGGCACCGAGGTTAAGAACCGGTTTCAGACCTACGCCGAGTTCAACGCTTCCTGTCTTTCAGAGTTTTCTTCGTGTAACGTCTCGTCTGAGTCGCCGCCCGAAAAGCCGGAGAGTCGAGTGAGCGTCAGCCAGCAGGAGCGTCAGGCGTCAGGTGAGCCAGCCGTCCAACCAGAACGTCCGTTCTGCCCACCGTTAAAACTCAACATCAGTTTGTCAATATGGTTTGTTGGTTGAACGTTCAGTTCTAAATTTGTTCCTGATGTGACGCTTGTGTGCAGATCGACTGTCTGAGGTGGTGAAGCTGCTTAACGACACTCAGCTGCAGCTGCAGGAGCTGCAGAGCAGCAACACAGGTAACGACACCACCGAGGCCTCGTTTACACGTATCTGGGTTTTTAGAAAAAAAAACGATATTTCCTCCTCTACGTTTACTAAAAAAAACCATCATCGACACGAACCCTCATATCCACCTGGTTCAGAGCTGCTATGAGCATGCCGGACCTGTAGGGGGCAGTGTGACGAGAAGCATGACGCCATGGTGGATACCCGGGTTGATGGAAACGGGGCGGGGCCTAAGTCACATGATCACAGGTCACGACACTCAGGTGTGTTTAGAGCTGCAGGTCGGAATGAGTGAGAACAAGACACTGAACACACTAAACACAGGTAACCACACACAGGTAACACAAAAGGTGACACAACACACACGTGTTGTGTTTAATGTGTGTGTTGACCTCAGCTCAGACTGAACGTCTCCAGAGAGCTGAACGACGACTGGACGACCTGCAGCCTCACTGGACAGGTGAGACTCGCCTGGATGGAAACGAGCTGTGGAGCAACAGGTGTGACTTTATGTGTGAAACAATGTCCTGTCATTAGTCACAGCGCCCCCTGTGGGTGGACGCCTGCTGCTGCTGGAGGGTCGGCTGCAGCAGCTGGAGACAAACAGCAAAGGTAAACAGACCGTCAGGTGTGTTGTTCAGGTGTGTCACAGGTAAGTGGACCTAAAGGTGTTATGTACGTGTTTATGTTTCAATTTATTTGTGTTCATGTTTCAGATCTGAACTCTGAACTCATGAAGCTGCACATGAAAGTCAACACAACCGAGAATCTGCAACACAACCTGAACACAGGTACACAAACACACTGAACACAGGTCGACAACTACGATGGACACAGACACACAATGAAACTGGATAAATAATGACAACATTGTGTTCAGGCCTGCAGGTCCGACTGAGAGACAACGAGAAACATCTGGAGGAGCTGAACACACTGAACACAGGTAACAACACACACAAACATAATAATAATACACAAAGGTAAAATATTACACAAAGGCAACACAACACAAACACTGTTAACACAAATGACTTACGTTGTTTTTCATTCCACTCAAATTCTATTTCCAGCAGTTGTTTGAAACTGAGTTTTAGTTCAGTGACTTTGTTCTAGTGATTCGTTTCACTTTGTTCATGTTTCAGATCTGAACTCTGAACTCATGAAGCTGCACATGAAAGTCAACACAACAGAGAATCTGCAACACAACCTGAACACAGGTACACAATGAAACTGAACACAAATACACTTCTACACTGAACACAACACTCACACACACATTGTGTTCAGAGCTTCAGGTCCGACTGAGAGACAACGAGAAACATCTGGAGGAGCTGAACACACTGAACACAGGTAACACAATGTTCACACAAAGAGGCAACACAAATGACTTATGTTGTGTTTCATCCTGACGCTCACTTCCTGTTTCTAGCAGATCCATGAAATTAAGATCTATTTCACTTTGTTCATGTTTCAGATCTGAACTCTGAACTCATGAAGCTGCAGACAAAAGTCAACACAACCGAGAATCTGCAACACAACCTGAACACAGGTACACAAACACACTGAACACAGGTCGACAACTACGATGGATACAGACACACAATGAAACTGGATAAATAATGACAACATTGTGTTCAGGCCTGCAGGTCCGACTGAGAGACAATGAGAAACATCTGGAGGAGCTGAACACACTGAACACAGGTAACAACACACAAATAACAGACAATCAATACATAAACAAAGGTAAGATAGTACAGAGGTAACACAAAACAAACACTGTAAATATAAACAAGTTGTCCTTCCACTTAAATCCTATTTCCAGCAGTTGGATGATTCATTTCCTTTGTGATTCGTTTCACTTTGTTCATGTTTCAGATCTGAACTCTGAACTCATGAAGCTGCACATGAAAGTCAACACAACTGAGAATCTGCAACACAACCTGAACACAGGTACACAATGAAACTGAACACAAATACACTTCTACACTGAACACAACACTCACACACACTTTGTGTTCAGAGCTTCAGGTCAGACTGAGAGACAACGAGAAACATCTGGAGGAGCTGAACACACTGAACACAGGTAACACAATGTTCACACAAAGAGGCAACACAAATGACTTATGTTGTGTTTCATCCTGACGCTCACTTCCTGTTTCTAGCAGATCCATGAAATTAAGATCTATTTCACTTTGTTCATGTTTCAGATCTGAACTCTGAACTCATGAAGCTGCACATGAAAGTCAACACAACCGAGAATCTGCAACACAACCTGAACACAGGTACACCAACACACTGAACACAAATACACAACCACCGTGAACACAGTAACAACACAACACTCACACACACTTTGTGTTCAGAGCTGAAGGTCCGACTTAGAGACAACGAGAAACATCTGGAGGACCTGAACACACTGAACACATGTAACAACACACACACAAACACACACACGTAATAGTTATGATTTATGTTGTCACTTCCTGTTTCCAGCAGTTCTGAGAAATTAAGATGTATTTCACTTTATCTGTGAGTGTGTTTGCTTTTGTTCATGTTTCAGATCTGAACTCTGAACTCATGAAGCTGCACATGAAAGTCAACACAACCGAGAATCTGCAACACAACCTGAACACAGGTACACAAACACACTGAACACAGGTCGACAACTACGATGGATACAGACACACAATGAAACTGGATAAATAATGACAACATTGTGTTCAGAGCTGCAGGTCCGACTGAGAGACAACGAGAAACATCTGGAGGAGCTGAACACACTGAACACAGGTAACAACACACACAAACATAATAATAATACACAAAGGTAAAATATTACACAAAGGCAACACAACACAAACACTGTTAACACAAATGACTTACGTTGTTTTTCATTCCACTCAAATTCTATTTCCAGCAGTTGTTTGAAACTGAGTTTTAGTTCAGTGACTTTGTTCTAGTGATTCGTTTCACTTTGTTCATGTTTCAGATCTGAACTCTGAACTCATGAAGCTGCACATGAAAGTCAACACAACCGAGAATCTGCAACACAACCTGAACACAGGTACACAATGAAACTGAACACAAATACACTTCTACACTGAACACAACACTCACACACACTTTGTGTTCAGAGCTTCAGGTCCGACTGAGAGACAACGAGAAACATCTGGAGGAGCTGAACACACTGAACACAGGTAACAACACACAAATAGTTTAAGTTGTCTTTTATCCTTCAACTCTAATCCTCTTTAGAATAGCGATATGAAATCTATTGCACTGTGTGTGTGTGTGTGTGTGTGTGTGTGTGTGTGTGTGTGTGTGTGTGTGTGTGTGTGTGTGTGTGTGTGTGTGTGTGTGTGTGTGTGTGTGAATTTTCAGATTTGAACTCTGAACTCATGAAGCTGCAGGAAAACGTCAACACAGCAGAGAATCTGCAACACAACCTGAACACAGGTACACAAACACACTGAACACAGGTCGACAACTACGATGGATACAGACACACAATGAAACTGGATAAATAATGACAACATTGTGTTCAGGCCTGCAGGTCCGACTGAGAGACAATGAGAAACATCTGGAGGAGCTGAACACACTGAACACAGGTAACAACACACAAATAACAGACAATCAATACATAAACAAAGGTAAGATAGTACAGAGGTAACACAAAACAAATACTGTAAATATAAACAAGTTGTCCTTCCACTTAAATCCTATTTCCAGCAGTTGGATGATTCATTTCCTTTGTGATTCGTTTCACTTTGTTCATGTTTCAGATCTGAACTCTGAACTCATGAAGCTGCACATGAAAGTCAACACAACTGAGAATCTGCAACACAACCTGAACACAGGTACACAATGAAACTGAACACAAATACACTTCTACACTAAACACAACACTCACACACACTTTGTGTTCAGAGCTTCAGGTCAGACTGAGAGACAACGAGAAACATCTGGAGGAGCTGAACACACTGAACACAGGTAACACAATGTTCACACAAAGAGGCAACACAAATGACTTATGTTGTGTTTCATCCTGACGCTCACTTCCTGTTTCTAGCAGATCCATGAAATTAAGATCTATTTCACTTTGTTCATGTTTCAGATCTGAACTCTGAACTCATGAAGCTGCACATGAAAGTCAACACAACCGAGAATCTGCAACACAACCTGAACACAGGTACACCAACACACTGAACACAAATACACAACCACCGTGAACACAGTAACAACACAACACTCACACACACTTTGTGTTCAGAGCTGAAGGTCCGACTTAGAGACAACGAGAAACATCTGGAGGACCTGAACACACTGAACACATGTAACAACACACACACACACGTAATAGTTAGGATTTATGTTGTCACTTCCTGTTTCCAGCAGTTCTGAGAAATTAAGATGTATTTCACTTTATCTGTGAGTGTGTTTGCTTTTGTTCATGTTTCAGATCTGAACTCTGAACTCATGAAGCTGCACATGAAAGTCAACACAACCGAGAATCTGCAACACAACCTGAACACAGGTACACAAACACACTGAACACAGGTCGACAACTACGATGGACACAGACACACAATGAAACTGGATAAATAATGACAACATTGTGTTCAGAGCTGCAGGTCCGACTGAGAGACAACGAGAAACATCTGGAGGAGCTGAACACAGGTAACAACACACACAAACATAAAAATAATACACAAAGGTAAAATATTACACAAAGGCAACACAACACAAACACTGTTAACACAAATGACTTACGTTGTTTTTCATTCCACTCAAATTCTATTTCCAGCAGTTGTTTGAAACTGAGTTTTAGTTCAGTGACTTTGTTCTAGTGATTCGTTTCACTTTGTTCATGTTTCAGATCTGAACTCTGAACTCATGAAGCTGCACATGAAAGTCAACACAACCGAGAATCTGCAACACAACCTGAACACAGGTACACAACCACACTGAACACAACTCAACAGCTACAATGAAAACAGACACACAATGAAACTGGATGCAGATAAATAACAACAACACAACACACACTTTGTGTTCAGGCCTGCAGGTCCGACTGAGAGACAATGAGAAACATCTGGAGGAGCTGAACACACTGAACACAGGTAACAACACACAAATAACAGACAATCAATACATAAACAAAGGTAAGATAGTACAGAGGTAACACAAAACAAATACTGTAAATATAAACAAGTTGTCCTTCCACTCAAATCCTATTTCCAGCAGTTGGATGATTCATTTCCTTTGTGATTCGTTTCACTTTGTTCATGTTTCAGATCTGAACTCTGAACTCATGAAGCTGCACATGAAAGTCAACACAACTGAGAATCTGCAACACAACCTGAACACAGGTACACAATGAAACTGAACACAAATACACAACCACCGTGAACACAGTAACAACACAACACTCACACACACTTTGTGTTCAGAGCTGCAGGTCCGACTGAGAGACAACAAGAAACATCTGGAGGAGCTGAACACACTGAACACAGGTAACAACACACAAATAATGGACAATCAATACATAAACAAAGGTAAGATAGTACAGAGGTAACACAAAACAAATACTGTAAATATAAACAAGTTGTCCTTCCACTCAAATCCTATTTCCAGCAGTTGGATGATTCATTTCCTTTGTGATTCGTTTCACTTTGTTCATGTTTCAGATCTGAACTCTGAACTCATGAAGCTGCACATGAAAGTCAACACAACCGAGAATCTGCAACACAACCTGAACACAGGTACACAATGAAACTGAACACAAATACACTTCTACACTGAACACAACACTCACACACACTTTGTGTTCAGAGCTTCAGGTCAGACTGAGAGACAACGAGAAACATCTGGAGGAGCTGAACACACTGAACACAGGTAACACAATGTTCACACAAAGAGGCAACACAAATGACTTATGTTGTGTTTCATCCTGACCCTCACTTCCTGTTTCTAGCAGATCCATGAAATTAAGATCTATTTCACTTTGTTCATGTTTCAGATCTGAACTCTGAACTCATGAAGCTGCACATGAAAGTCAACACAACCGAGAATCTGCAACACAACCTGAACACAGGTACACCAACACACTGAACACAAATACACAACCACCGTGAACACAGTAACAACACAACACTCACACACACTTTGTGTTCAGAGCTGAAGGTCCGACTTAGAGACAACGAGAAACATCTGGAGGACCTGAACACACTGAACACATGTAACAACACACACACACGTAATAGTTATGATTTATGTTGTCACTTCCTGTTTCCAGCAGTTCTGAGAAATTAAGATGTATTTCACTTTATCTGTGAGTGTGTTTGCTTTTGTTCATGTTTCAGATCTGAACTCTGAACTCATGAAGCTGCACATGAAAGTCAACACAACCGAGAATCTGCAACACAACCTGAACACAGGTACACAAACACACTGAACAGAGGTCGACAACTACGATGGATACAGACACACAATGAAACTGGATAAATAATGACAACATTGTGTTCAGAGCTGCAGGTCCGACTGAGAGACAACGAGAAACATCTGGAGGAGCTGAACACACTGAACACAGGTAACAACACACACAAACATAATAATAATACACAAAGGTAAAATATTACACAAAGGCAACACAACACAAACACTGTTAACACAAATGACTTACGTTGTTTTTCATTCCACTCAAATTCTATTTCCAGCAGTTGTTTGAAACTGAGTTTTAGTTCAGTGACTTTGTTCTAGTGATTCGTTTCACTTTGTTCATGTTTCAGATCTGAACTCTGAACTCATGAAGCTGCACATGAAAGTCAACACAACCGAGAATCTGCAACACAACCTGAACACAGGTACACAATGAAACTGAACACAAATACACTTCTACACTGAACACAACACTCACACACACTTTGTGTTCAGAGCTTCAGGTCCGACTGAGAGACAACGAGAAACATCTGGAGGAGCTGAACACACTGAACACAGGTAACAACACACAAATAGTTTAAGTTGTCTTTTATCCTTCAACTCTAATCCTCTTTAGAGTAGCGATATGAAATCTATTGCACTGTGTGTGTGTGTGTGTGTGTGTGTGTGTGTGTGTGTGTGTGTGTGTGTGTGTGTGTGTGTGTGTGTGTGTATTTTCAGATTTGAACTCTGAACTCATGAAGCTGCAGGAAAACGTCAACACAGCAGAGAATCTGCAACACAACCTGAACACAGGTACACAAACACACTGAACACAAATACACAACCACCGTGAACACAGTAACAACACAACACTCACACACACTTTGTGTTCAGGCCTGCAGGTCCGACTGAGAGACAATGAGAAACATCTGGAGGAGCTGAACACACTGAACACAGGTAACAACACACAAATAATGGACAATCAATACATAAACAAAGGTAAGATAGTACAGAGGTAACACAAAACAAATACTGTAAATATAAACAAGTTGTCCTTCCACTCAAATCCTATTTCCAGCAGTTGGATGATTCATTTCCTTTGTGATTCGTTTCACTTTGTTCATGTTTCAGATCTGAACTCTGAACTCATGAAGCTGCACATGAAAGTCAACACAACCGAGAATCTGCAACACAACCTGAACACAGGTACACAATGAAACTGAATGCAAATACACTTCTACACTGAACACAACACTCACACACACTTTGTGTTCAGAGCTGCAGGTCAGACTGAGAGACAACGAGAAACATCTGGAGGAGCTGAACACACTGAACACAGGTAACAACACACACACACACACACACACACGTTATGATTTATGTTGTCACTTCCTGTTTCCAGCAGGTCTGAGAAATTAAGATGTATTTCACTTTATCTGTGAGTGTGTTTGCTTTTGTTCATGTTTCAGATCTGAACTCTGAACTCATGAAGCTGCAGACAAAAGTCAACACAACCGAGAATCTGCAACACAACCTGAACACAGGTACACAAACACACTGAACAGAGGTCGACAACTACGATGGATACAGACACACAATGAAACTGGATAAATAATGACAACATTGTGTTCAGAGCTTCAGGTCCGACTGAGAGACAACGAGAAACATCTGGAGGAGCTGAACACACTGAACACAGGTGACACAATGTTCACACAAAGAGGCAACACAAATGACTTATGTTGTGTTTCATCCTGACGCTCACTTCCTGTTTCTAGCAGATCCATGAAATTAAGATCTATTTCACTTTGTTCATGTTTCAGATCTGAACTCTGAACTCATGAAGCTGCACATGAAAGTCAACACAACCGAGAACCTGCAACACAACCTGAACACAGGTACACAAACACACTGAACACAAATACACAACCACCGTGAACACAGTAACAACACAACACTCACACACACTTTGCGTTCAGAGTTGCAGGTCCGACTGAGAGACAACGAGAAACATCTGGAGGACCTGAACACACTGAACACAGGTAACAACACACACACCAACACGTGTGTGCAGTGACCCGGTGACCCCCGACACGTCTCCCGTGGTAATGAACCATGAGCGTGTTCCTCAGGTGAGCTGAAGGTGGCGTTCTCAGCCGGTCTGACCGATTCAGGAGCCGTCGGACCCTTCGACCAAGAGACGACGCTCATCTTCTCCAAAACCTTCACCAACATGGGCGGGGCCTACGACCAGACGTCAGGTAGATCCAGTTCCATTCGGTGCTGTGGTCAGCGCAGATTTATTTCAGGAGACAAACATTCTTCACCTGACGTCGTCTTTCAGGCGTGTTCACGGCGCCGGTCGGCGGCGTCTACTTCTTCAGCTTCACGGCGGCTGATTACCTGAAAGGCTACATGGGCCTGCACCTGTACCGCAACGAGCAGCCAGTCGTCTTCAGCCTGGACCTCAACGACCACGGCGGCTACGCCTCCGCCACCACCGCCGTGTCGCTGCAGTTGGACCGCGGCGACAGCGTGCGCCTCAGCCTGCCCGCCTCCTACCGGCTCTACGACGACTCCAGGAACTTCAGCATCTTCTCGGGCTTCCTGCTGTTCGCCGTGTGACGCCGGCGCTCGCTGCCCGGAGAGGCCTCGGAGCATCCACATGGCGTTTGAGGGACGATGAGACAGTGAATCAGGAATTCGAGAGCTCAGTGAAACGCAGGCTGCTGGGAACCGAACACCTCCAACACAAGAGTGCCTCACAGTGATGACAGGATAGCTCGTAAACTCAAACTGTAATCAACGGTTCAGATCGTGACGAGGAGGAAACAAAAATAACTTTATTAAACGTGACAAAAACATCCAGCGTGACCTTTGACCCATGTTCCCACAAATCTACCGGCCATATCAGAATGTACAGTGAAGGCGACATGCTAGCAGCGCAGACGTCTCCCCTAAAACGACGACTCAGCACTTTCACACAAGTAGGTGTGTCAAGATTCTCGCGGTGAAGAAAGTCGGAATGGCATCGGAAAACAAACGGAGCGATTCAGTCACAGAGGAACAGTCTTTGAAAAAAATCAAAAAACAAAAAAAACACCTCAAAGACAAAGAGGAGTTAAGAAACAAAATGGCTTCAGGTTCTTCATCAGTGAGGAAGAGGAGGAATGTACTGAAGCAAACAGTGACGACAAACAGGAAAATCTTTTAACACTTCAAACTTAAATAAAAGTGACTGCGAAAAGAAGTTTTGTGTCGTTTTGCTGTGGAATGAAAAGACTGTTGTGGTCTAATAAATACATGCGTCATACATTCCCGTTAAGGTGGAATCAGATTCAGACGTTAGCGAGCTAAGTATGAACGCTAGTGCCGCTGAACGTAAACAAAAATACTCTTTGCTGTCGGCGCCTCCGAGTGACTCGTCCTTAGTTCTGTGTCTTTTAAAATCTATGAATACTTTTCAGTGTTTGATATGAAGATTCGTCGTCATCCTAGTATTTCTAACTTTATAGTTCTAAACTTCATCAGTTTCGTTAAAATTTCAAATTTGGGGCAGAAAAATCAAACGGAGCCGTTTTGTTTTTTTTGTTTTTTTGGAGCCTGAAAATGTTTGTTAGTAAATCAAAGGTAAAGATGGAAATAAATGTCTTTGAAAACCGTAAATATTGCGATACAAGTGTTTTATCTTTAAAGTGAGTGTGAAGTGGTTTGCTCCGTCACCTCCATAGAGAAATCCTTGTTTGATTCCGGGGTCTTTTAGAGCGAGTGTGTCTGTGTCTGCATGTGTGACTGACCCTGTCAGGCTCCGCCCCCTGTGAGCTCAACGGGTTTCACCGATTGAATATTTAGCAACTTGATTTTGAAAAATTCTCTTCAACTGATATAAAAAAGTTATCAGGAAGTAAAAAATTGATACAAATCTTTTTTAGCTGCTTTGAGTTGAATGTGAGGAGCAGCAGGAGGAAAAGTTCTCAGTTCAGTCTGTGGTGTGGATCGAAGGAGGAGGAGGAGATCAGGAGGAGGAGGAGGTGTTGATGCGGCGGTGAACAGCCTGCAGCAGCAGAAGACTGTACTCCTCCAGCAGCGCCGCCGTCTTCACCTCCCCCACCCCTCCCACCCCTCCCCCCTCATCTCCCAGCATGCTCGGTGTGCCGAGCGGAAGCGAGTCCAGCTCCGCCCTCATGGCCAGGAAGGCCTCTGATAGGAGGAGAGACATCTGCCGCTGGTCGGAGGTGGAGTCATCGAGGGAAGCGCCGCTGACCTGGAGGAAGAGGAGGCGGAGTTATGCATGGTCCAATCAGGCAGAGTTCCCTGCTCGTGGTCGGACTGAACTCACCTTCCTGTACAGGTGTGTGGCTCTCCGGAAGCAGCGCTGCAGCTCATTGGCCGCAGCGTGGCAGTTCTCCACACTGATTGGCTCGTCTGCAGAGACAGAAGCACGGTCAATGAGATGTTCAAACAAGGTCATCAATGATGATGAAGGTGAAAAATGAGAGGAGGAGGAGGACAGAGGAGTGCAAGTTCTCACCCATCACCACCAGGGGGACGGGAAGTGAAGACGAGGGGCAGGGCCACAGAGGAGACGGGATGAAGGGATGAAGGAGAGAAGGACCAGGAGGGGAGTCCGAACCTGCATCGTCTGTGTCCTCTGCACTTCCTGCAGGACTCTGAGGCTCCTCCCCCTCCTGTTGGTGGGGGGGTAGGGGGGAGATGGACACTGGAGGAGGCCGACCTGACGCTGAGGAAGACGAGGATGTGGCGGCCGACTTGGAGGAAGGTGAGAAGGAAGCGAGCGAGGGTTTGTCGGGGAGCGGCCGGCTGCTGCCAGGGACACGAGCCTGGAGGCTGCGGGGGAGAGTGGCCGCCTGGTTACCATGGTTACCCACAGAGGACGAAAAGGACGCCAGGATGGGGACGACAGCCGTGTGAGGTGGCATGGCCAGAGCTGGAACGGAGGGCACCACGGCAACAAGAGGACAGGGAGTCTCTTTGACCAGAGAGGCGGAGTTCACCCCCGACGACAGTGACATCACAGCAGCGTCGTCCGCCGATTCGTTGAGGCCGTCGCCCACGGAGACGGACCGCGACATCTTGGCCATGGAGCTGGCGGTGGGACTCATGTAGGAGCGAGACGGCGTGCAGGACAATGATGAAGACTTCCTCGACGCCGCCACTTCCTGCTGCGGGGAGGCGGGGTTTGGCCTCTGAGTGGGCGGGGCAGCGGACGCGGGGCGTCTGGGCGAGGAGGGGAGGGTGGTGGGGCGCTGAGGGGGGAGGATCATCTGAGGTGGGAGAAGCAACTGAGGGGGGACCTCTCGAGACGGACGGGAGGTAGACTGGAAGACTGGAGAGTCGCCTGAGAAGAGAGAGGTGGTGAGGACGAGACCGGCTGAAGTTGTTGTGGTCGCGGTTCTGGAAGGTTCTTACCTGACTCGCTCAGCAGACTCTGGACCGACTGGCTCTTGCGGAGGCCAGAGGAGGAGCTGAGGTGCGAGGCGACGGCCCGGGCGGCCGGGCCCAGGGTCCTCCTGGACTCCACCGCCGCTGGAGCCTTTTTCTTCAGCAGAGTCGGCTGCTGGGTGTCACCAGACCCCACAGAGCTCTGGTTCAGCTCCGGGTTCTGGTCTGGAGCTTGCTGGTCCTGGTTCTGAGGAGCCTGGTCCTGGTTCTGAGGAGCCTGGTCCTGGTCCTGCTTCCAGGACACCCTCCTCTCCTGAGTAAGAGGTCGGACTTCAGAGACCAGAAGGCGGGTCTTCGTCTCAGCCCCTCCTCCCCCGCTCCGCGAGGGGAGGGGCAACACTGTGCGACTGGGCGGAGACAACACACACACACACACACACACACACACACACACACACACACACACACACACACACACACACACACACACACACACACACACACACACACACACGGTTGAGGATTATCAAATTGATCCATTGCTTGAGTTGATTCAGTGCCTGTTGTGTAGTTGTCGTTGTGTAGTTGTTGTGTAGTTCTTGTTGTGTAGTTCTTGTTGTGTAGTTCTTGTTGTGTAGTTGTGTGTTCACCTTGTGTTCTTGGACAGGAACCTGGAGGAGATGCTCAGACTCTCGGTGGAGCTGTGTGACATTCGACTTGGACTTCCTGTGGACAAACACATAAGCAATGCCGTTTCCATGACAACATAAACATGTGTGGCTGAAATATAATGCAGACGCTTGTATCTCCTATTTAACCTGAATATTGAAAATAAAGGATCAGTTACATTCAACCTTAGTTACTGGTTGATTTTGTTACAGGTCATATTGCTGTTTTCTAGTTATCTTACAGGTTGTGTTGCTGGTTGCATTGTTGATTTCTCGTTATGTTACTAGTTGTGTTACTGGTTTCTGGTTGTGTTGCTGGTTGCTTTACTGTTTGCGTACCTGAAGGTGAGAGCTCAGCCAGTGTGACGAAGTTCTCCTTGAGGAAGGCCTCCTGGTCGGGGGTCTGAGGGACGGGGTGGGAGGTGCTGATCCCTGCTCCTCCTCGTCCTCCGTCTTCGTCCTCCTCAGACGAGTTTCCGTCCAGAGGCTCCGTTTGCTCCCAGG